>NC_056746.1:745859971-745899971 GCF_019279795.1 Protopterus annectens | reverse complement strand
GGAGGGTTAGCCATGTCATCTGCAGCTGTTGTGATTCCCCTTCAGTCGGGGCAAGGAAAAGCCACTGTTGTGTCAGAATGCTGTGCCCATCCCTGGAAAGCAGCTGCCGCCATTAGTAATGTGGTTGACTCCATTCTTCCTGCAAAAAGGAACAGAAATCTAAGCATGTATCTACTCCTCCTCAATTTTCTAAGACAGGAGTAGTTTAATGGGTCTGGCACAAGGTATAATTTAGGCTATTGCTCCATCTAGTAGAGCAGTTTCTGGTAAAATAAAGATTCCTCTTTTCCTGAAGAGGAAAGATTCTGAATCTGAACAGGAAGATGGCGAGACGGACACTGTTTTCTCTCTCAGATTTCTAACTCCAACTCAGAGGAGAGCTTAGTTTCATATTCTCCCTTGTAGGGATTTCTCTTTCTCTGAGACTATCGCTAGAATGTGCCAGTGTTTTCACTGGGAGAACACAGATTTCTCAGTCCCTCCTTAAAAAGCTATGAGTTTTACAGAAGGATTTTCTGGACCTTATAACCATTCCTCCTGTTGTCAACTTTTGAGGGTGTATGCATTACTGTCTGCAAATTTCCCGCTAGTCACCCAGCTACAGAAAAGAAAGGTAGACAGGATGCATAATATTCTTCAAATTCCTCAGTCTCAACTTTTTATACATTACCAAACCTTGCCCACAGCTAAGTTGATCCCACTGCTGCTATTTTTTTTTTTTTTTTTTAAATTCCAATCCTACTCTTTCCGAGAAGGATGGGAAAATTATTGAGGAGTATGGCAGAAGTGTATACTGCTGCAACTTGGGTTTAAGCTTATGAAAGAATGAGGAACATTATATCTGAAGTTACTTCTTAGGAGGAAAAATCTAGCTTAAATAACTTGGATTCTTTTGCACAGGACACTACTCATTGCTGGTTATACTGTATGTCTCTGCTGACACTTCTTCCCGAGCTATAACCACTGGTACTGTTTTAAGGAGGTTTTTGCATGGCTGCACTCTTAGAACCTTCCACTTGATGTTAAAAATTACATTTGAAATTCACAACTGGATACAGATTTAGTATTTATCTTGGATACAGATTTAGTGATTAGCCCATTTGCTACAGAGGTGATCAAAATGTTAGGTTAAGAGAGCAAGCTGAGATTTTTCAGCTCTCCTTTTCCACATTGCGGGATTTTCTTCTTGGGTAAAAACACTTAGAATGGCAATGGAGTTCCAAAAAAGAACTCTAACCTCCTCAAACCAAGGACAGTCCAATACGTCCGACTATTAAAAAGACCTTGTGACCCACTCCGACCCTGGCCTCCTTTTTCTTTCAGGAAGGCTTGAATTTTTTTTTTCTTTTTCCTCTTTGGTAACAGATTACTTCAGACAAATGGGTTCAGACCATCATTCATCAAAATTACAAATGACAATCATCTTCTTTCGGCTGTTCCTGTCAGGGGTCGCCACAGCGGATTATCTGTTTCCTTTTCTTCCCGTCCTCTGCATCTTGCTCTGCCACACCAACCACCTGCATGTCCTCTCTCACCACATACATAAACCTTATATTAGGCTTCCTCTTTTCCTGTTACCTGGTAGCTTCATCCTTAGCATCTTTTTCCCAATATACTCAGCATCCCTCCTCAGCACATGTCCAAACCAACGTAATCTTGCGCCTCTGGCTTTGTCTCCAAACCTTCCAACCTAGGCTGACCCTCTAATATACTTTTTCCTAATCCTGTCCACTCTCATCACACCCAGTGCAAATCTCATCTAACTTTGCCACATCCAGCTCAAACTCTTGCCTTGTCAATGCCATTGTCTCAAACCCATATAACAGCTGGTCTCACTACCCTCTTGTAGACTTTCCCTTTCACTCTTACTAGTCTGTCACAAATCACTCCTGATAGTCTTCTCCACCCTGCCTGTACTCTTTTCTTCACCTCTCTTCCACACTCACCATTACTCTGAACTACTGATCCCAAGTATTTAAACTCATCTACCTTCGCCATTTCTACCCCTTGCATCCTCACCATTCCTCTAACCTCCCTCTCATTCACACACATTCTGTCTTAGTCCTGCTGACCTTCATTCTTCTCTCTAGAGCATATAGGTTCATAGGTTCACACTAGGCTATCTGCCCTAGGGCATTTATAAGCTTAGCCAGAGTGTGTGTGGCTTTCACCACCCCTTAGGATGAGAATACTATACCCATTAGTTTGCTGTGCCTCTGTCCAGCAGTGATAGAGATGATTCCCGGGGTAAACCTACGATCTCCCATCCACTCGTCAAGATTTCTCTTGAACAGAGTCAGTGAGGGGCTCTGCCTCACATGGACTGGGATTCTGTTCCATAGTGTAGGGAGTCTCTGGGTGATGAATCTGTCCCTCCAGCACGTCCTATTTATATCCGTGTTGAGGTTTAAGTCTCTTGCTCTCGTGGCTCTGGTGGATTTGGATTTTTTGAGGTGGAGCATGTCCATTAATTCCGGGTTGGACATGGCCTTGTATGTCAGGCACAGATCACCTCTGAGCAGACGGTATGCGACTGAATAGAGCTGGAGTTTCTTCAGTCGGGCATCATATGACATATGTCTGAGCCCCTTTATCCTTTTGGTGAGGAACTTTTGGGGTCTTTCCAACTGCTGCAGGTGTTGGGTAAGGTACATTCCGAATGGGGCGTTATACTCAATCATTGGTCTGATAAGTGAAGAGTACAGGGGTACAATGACCTCTCCTGATCTGGATGTGAATCCCTTCATGATCAGGTGGGCAATGTAGAAGGTCTTCCTAACCACTTTGGCAATGTGAGTGTCAAAAGAGAGGTTACTGTCAACTTGGGTCCCCAGGTCCCTGATAACAATGGATTACCACCTATGTGGTAATTAGGGGTTACCTTGTTTTTCCCAAAAGGTATGACTATACATTTTTTGGCATTTAGCTTAAGGCCATGGCTCTGGCACCAGTTTATCCATTTCTATGAGACCTTTCTGGAGGATGTCTGTGTCTGATGGAGCGTCAATTATGGTGCCCAGTTTGCAGTCATCTGCAAATTTTGTCAGCCACAATCTCCCTATGTTTGCCTGCACTTCAGAAAAATAAATGCCGAACAAGAGGGGGGCCCAGGACTGAGCCCTGTGGGACACCGCTCGTGACCGGCTTAGAGTCTGACATGGCACCAGCAACTCTAACCCTGTGTGTTCTGTCCTTGAGCCAGTTTGCAACCCATCTTGTGACATATGGGTTTACATCTAAGCTGGTGAGCTTTTCTATGATGCCCGAGTGGGGTATTGTGTCAACGCTTTGCTAGGTCAAGGTAGGCTGTGTGAACTGCCTTACCCTCATCAATGGCCTTAGTGACTGTTTCAAAAAGTCGACCAAGTTCAAGAGGCAGGATCTGCCCTTGACAAAGCCAAATTGGGTAGGATCCAGTGTCTGTAGGTCCCCAATGTCTTTATTTATGAGTTCCATTATGATCCTCTCCATAGCTTTGCAGACAAGGCTCGTCAAGCTTATGGGGCGGTAATTTCCAGGGTCCGTAGAAGCACCGCCTTTGTGGAGTGGGACCACAGTTGCCATACGCCATTCTTTGGGTACGTATCCTGTAGTAAGGCTAAGATTAAACAGCAGCCTTATGTGTGGGTTTAGTTCCTCATTGAGTTAGTGTACCACACAGCCAGGGACACCGTCCGGTCCCATTGATTCTGTGTTTTTTGCTTTAGAGAGAGCAGCTCTCACCTGGGCATCTGAGATGTTGGGGAGGCTAGACTCTGGTGGGATAGATATTTCTCCTTTGGGGGGGGAGGGGGGGAAGAAATTTGCACTGAACCTGTCTGCCAGTATGTTGGCAATGTCTGTGGGTTCAGTGATTTTTTATCATTTTGGACTAATTCTGAGCATATCTGTGAGTTTCCACCCAGGTTTCTAACATAGCTAAAGAAGGCTTTATGATTGTCTTTTGTGTCATTAGCGATTTTTCTCTCAAAGTTGGCCTTGGATGATTTTATGAGTGATCGTAGTTTTTTGCTAGTATTGATCAGAGATGCCTTCCCATTTAGGGATTTTGCTCTGTCATGTAGTAGCTTTCTCCTCTTGTTGTAGAGTTTGTTTATGGCTGGAGTCCACCAGACCGGGCGCCTGCCTTTGGTGGAAAGGGTCCTGATTTTATTAGGGATTGCTTGATCCATACATTCCTGGAGGTGCTCATATTTGTAAGGGTTTCAGCAGCGTGGGTTGTGGTTTCCACTGGCCCGGGGGCCTTGAAGGATACCACTCCAGTCTTAAGAAGTGTGAAGTTTGCTTTTGAGAAGTTCTTCACTGTGGTCTTTTTTGCTGGGGGTGGGGGCGGGATGTGGATCTCCAGTGAGATTCATTTATGGTCTGATCTCACCAATGAGGGATATACTTCCGGTGTGGAGCATTTTGTCCCCATGTTTGTGATGATCAGGTCTAGTATATTTTCTCCTCTTGTGGGAATGGTGACTAGTTGTTCCATAGCATTTGAGTTTATGAACTCAAGGAACCTTTGGGCTAGGGTGTTGGGGCTTGAGTAATGTTCCCAGTCTATGTTTGGGTAGTTGAAGTCACCCAATATGATGGTGTTTGGAGAGACATTCATACTCTCCAGTGTCTTCAGGAAGGCTGTGTGGGCTTCCTGAGTTTGAGAAGGTGGTCTGTAGCATGTTACAAACTGTAGGGCAGTTTTACCTATGGTTAATTGCACCTGGATGGTCTCTGATGCTTCGTGCATTGCCACTAACCTGGAGGTGTGGGTATCCTTTATGAATATGGATACTCCCCCTCCTTTTGTGGTTCGGTCCGGATTTTGGGGCTGGAACGCATGATATGAGGTATAACCCGATAGTGCTGGGGTGCTCTTAGGAGCCTTGAACCAGGTTTCAGTCACAGCACAGACATCGATGTTCTCCATACTGAGGAGGGCTTCGAGGGCGTGCATCTTGAGGTTTAGACTTCTGGCATTGAGCAGTATTACCCTTAGTTTTTCTCCATTTTTGTTTTCTAGGTGGTAGGTTTATCATTTGAGCCTTGCCTAAAAAGGCACTATGGGGTGGCAATAGCCTTTGCCAATATCCGGAAGCCCAGGGTGACAGGTGCAAGCCGTCCCTCAGAAGCAGCGTGGCTTGTCAAGCATGTCATCCCAGGCAGACAGACATTGGATCCCCTTAGAATGACACCAGTAATTAAGCCAATTATTAAAGCTGATCATTTTGTCTCTGTATTGTCGCATCATTCTTGGTGAGGGTAGGATACTGCTCAGGGTCAGGGTCATACCGGCCTGGGCTACATAATCTGAGAGCTCCTCTAGGTCTTTTTTCATGTAGTCCAGGGAGGTACGTCTCAGGTCGTTCACACCGGCATGGACAATGTCTGAGTCATACTTGTACTTGCTGTGGAGTGACCCGAGTGCTTGTGTTATGTGGCGGATTCTAGTGCCTGACAGGCAGCTTACTGTGATCTTTTCCTTGTTCATATCTTCATCTCTCCAGTGTTTCCTCCACCTGTTCCCTACTCTCACTACAGATCACAATGTCATCATAGTCCACAGGGACTCCTGTCTGATCTAGTCTGTAACCTGTCCATCACCATTGCAAATAAGGGCTCAGAGCTGGATCCTTGATGTAACCCCACCTCCAACTTAAAGGCATCCGTCACTCCCACCACAGACCTCACCACTGTCACTACCCTCATACATATCCTGTACCACTCTTGACACTCCTGACTTCCTCATACAATACCACAACTCTCTCTAGGTACCCTGTCATATGCTTTCTCTAAATCTACAAAAACACAATGCAGCTTCTTCTGACCTTCTCCATTAACACTCTCAGAGCAAACATCACATCTGCAGTGCTCTTTCCCGGCATGAAACCATATTGCTCATCACTAATCACATCCCTTCTTAACGTAGCTTCCACTATTCTTTCCCATAACTTCATGCTGTGACTGATCAATGTAATGCCTCTGTAGTTACTACAGCTCTGCACATCACCCTTATTCTTAAAAATCTGTACCAAAACACTTTCTCCATTCCTCAGGCATCCTCTCACTTTCCAAGATTTCATTAAACAATCTGGTTAAAAACTCCACTGCCATTTCACCTAAACATCTCCATGCTTCCACAGGTACGTCATCTGGACCAACAGCCTTTCCATTCTTCACCCTCTTCATAGCTATCCTTACTTTCGCCTTGCTAATCCATTGTACTTCATGATTCACTATCCCATCATCCAACCCTCTCTCCCTCTCATTCTCTTCATTTATCAACCCCTCAAAGTACTCTTTCCATCTCCTCAACACACACTACTCGCCTGTGAGTATGTTTCCCTCATTATCCTTTATCACCTTTACCTGCTGCTCTGTAGCATTGTTGCCGCACAGCAAGAGGTTCTCCCGTTCGATTCTCGGCTTTGGTTGGGAGTGCCTTCTGTGTGGAGTCTGCATGTCCTCCCCGCAGTCCAGTGGGCATTCGAAAGACATGCGTTGAATGGGCGTGCCTTCGTTGAAGGCTGGGCATCGGGCTGGCAACTCTGCACCATAAAACCCAACTGCCAATCATTAGCAGACTGGAGTTCCGCTGTGGCGACCCCTAACTGGGAAAAGCCGAAAGACAAACAACCTTTACCTGCTACACATCTTTCCTAGCTCGGTCCCTCTGTCTAGCCAATAAGTACAGGTCCTTTTCTCCCTCAGTGTTCAACCTTTCATACTCTTCATATGCCTTATCCTTAGCCTTTGCCACCTCTCTCTTTGCCATGCACCTCATCTCCTTATACTCCTGTCTACTTCCATCTCAGACCATCCCACTTCTTTGCCAGCCTCCTTCTCTGTATACTCTCCTGCACTTCCTCATTCCACCATGTCTCCTTGTAGTCCTTCCTTTGCCCAGACGTCATACCAAGCACCTTTCTAGCAGTCTCCCTTACTAGCTCTGCTGTTGCTCAGCTATTTGGTAACTCTTCACTGCCACCCAGTGCCTGTCTTAACTCATCCCTGAACTCCACCTCACAATTACCCTTTTTCAATTTCCATTTGATCCTTGGTGCTGCCCTCGCACTCCTCTTTCGGATCAAAGTCATCCTACAAACCACCATCCTATGCTGCCTAACTACACTTTCCCCAGTCACTACTTTAGTCTCCAATCTCCTTCAAACCAGCCCTCCTACACAAGATATAATCCACCTGTGTGGATCTTCCTCCACTCTTGTATGTCACCCTATGCTCCTCCCTCTTAATATAAATGACATTGGGAGGAAATTCCTCCTTTCCTTCTTGGAGACAGATTCTGGATCACCTGTTTCTGATAGTGCCCTAATTGAAAAATGTCACTTCACAACCTGTTATCTCTTCCTCTTAAGATTCCTGATGATTTCAAACTTGGGTATTTATCCTCACATTCCTATTCATTCAGATTTCAGACCTTTCTCAACATTCTGTATGTTTGGATCACTCTCTACCTTAACCTTTGGACTTTCACTCTTACCTAAATGTTCATAAAGTATCTAGCTCCAGTTACAGTTCACTGCAGACTACAGGGTACCAATATTTTTCCAAATTTAGACAATTTGCTTATCTTTGCACAGTCTTTTTCAAAGTATCAGGAATCTCTCTCTCTTGGGTGAGACATCTCTTACAAAAGATGGGATTGCAAGAAAACATTCAAAAGTCTGACTTCTCACAGGACTATTCCTGGAATGTCAGAGAACTCTTTTTCCCCAACAGGAAAAAAAAATTAAAATTTATCCTTGGATAAGCTTCTAAGGTTTTCCACTCAGACTTCAGCCACTGTGAGGAACTACCTCAGGATTGTGGGTAGTATTGCATCTGACAGTCATGAAATCCCTGGCAAGACTCCACATGGGAAAGGCACAGCGGTATCTGAAATCTCTCTGGTCCCAGCATCAACACCCTTTACCTTTTCAAATCCCAGTGCTGGAGTCTGTCAGAAGAGAAATCTTTTGGTGGCGATAATGGATATCTAAGTCCAGGTCTCCCCTTCTCCCTCCTTGCTCCAAATCAGTTACCACAGATGCTTTAGACTTCGCTTGTGGAGCAGTTTCATGAGGAATAAAAGTGCAGGGGTGTCTGACACCAAGGCCAGGTGCAACCACAAATATCTAGAAGATGCTTGCCCTGATCAAGACAACTCTCTGAACCATCTTTTGCCCCCAGGACATCTTCAAAATGATTTTAGCAATACCACAGTCTTCTGGTACATCAGCAAGGGAGGGGATCCAGGTTTTACTCGCTTTGCAGACTATCCATGTTAACTTGGGATATAGCTTCACAGCACAAACTCACCCTACCTGCATTCTACATTCTGTCAGAGCAAAACTGTGTGGCAGACAAGCTGAGCAGGCCCAGGGCAAACCCTCAGAAATGAAAACCAGTGGGTCTTCCAAGATTTGATCCATCTGTGGGGAGCTGGCAAGATTTTGTTCCTGGATGCTATGCAAAATGTGGAAGACAGATGCCTCTTCTCTTTGAACAGGAATGTTCCTGTATGAGTTTCCACCTTTTCTAATATTCAGGGTACTTCTGAAAATTCAGAAGGAATCTCCCAAAATCACTGCAATGACTCCCTCCTGGCCGAGCCAACTGATTCTCCCCTTCTTCCAGAAATGGCCAGGGGTAATTGCCACAAGCTTCCTTGCAGACTGGATCTACTCACAAGAAAAGGGGTGCCTGATAAACTCCAGCATCGATCATTTTCAACTGAATACCTGGGAAACTTCTTAATTCCTTTAAGGCAACTTTTTATGGATGATGTGCAGTGGGTATTATGTGAGGAAAGAAAGCCTGCCACTAGAATGGAAAAGGTTTTCTAGCTGGTGTCAATGACATCACCACCCATTCAGGGCTGTTTTTTCTCCGTTTTACAATAACTATGTGAGGTTCTATCCCATGGCCTTTCTTATTCCTCTATCACGGTTCATTTAATTGGCCATTTTAGCATGACTGCCCATAGATCCTCCTCTTTCAATGCAGTCTCATGTCAAAATTTTCTTGAAAGGGGTTTTGCATAAGACGCTGCGATGTAAACTGGCGTCCCCACCTTGGGATCTTAATTTTGTGTCAGAGAAACTAACACCTGCTCCATTTGAACCAAACAATCTGGCTGACTTGAGAATCTTAACATGGAAAACAGTTTTGCTGACTGCTCTGACATCTGCAAGAAGACTATCTTAGTTTCACAAGCTCTTATGTCTAGTCAACCCTACCTCATTTTCCACAGGGAGAGGGTTTCTTTGAGAACCAGTCCTTCCATTATGCCTAAAGTGGTATCCAAGTTTATTTTAAGCTGAACTATCCATCGCCTCAATTTTCTTTACTGGATCTAAAAATAAAAGAGAAAGGATACCCACTACCTTGGATGTCCACCAACAACTTTGGTACTATCTTGACAGAACTCTCTCTCTCATCTTCATATCAATTGTGTACTTCTTATGAGTAGAAGTAGAAGGGACCCTAACCTATGTCAGACAAGCTGTTTCCAAAAAGTTATACTCACCTTAACAAATCTGTTCCAGACGGGGTAGAGTCCCCTCCCTACCAGAGCCTTTGCTTCATCTATGGCTTTTTGGCATGGGGTGGATTCTAGATAGTCTAGAAGATGCTACTTGGTTCTCTGTACATAGTTTTACAAAACACCAAGCTTGATTCCTTCTCTAGGTCCAGACCAGCCTTTGTTACGACCATTACCAAGGGGCTCTTGGACTCTTCTACTACTTCCACCTACCAAATGTAGCTATGGTAATTTACCCATACAGCCAAGACCACTGAAGTAGTGATCAATATGAAGAACAGTACAGGTTTGTAAGCTGAACGTACCATAACAGTAGATGTTTGAATGATCACTGCTGCAGTAGCCGCTCCCTCCCTCCACCCCCTTGTATTTTGGTGTATTTTATAGCAGGGTGTAGACATTTATGTTTTGTTGTTCCTAGCATAGTCTTTTCAAGGCTCAGCCTCCTTTTCTGCTGGCAGGAAAGCTCTGAAGGGCTTTGCAACCTAACTTGCCTTTTAGTCAGCTCAGCTCGAGCTGCTTGACAGTGGGGGTGCCTGGAAGGCGTCCTGAAGCTTGGAAGTTGGCCAGCCATTATATCCTTGAGAGGATAAGATATAACCCATATAGCTAAAGTTATTGCAGCAGTGACCATTCAATCATCTACTGTTACGGTAAGTTCATCTTACACAATTATACTTTACATTCTAAATTAAAGTTTTTCTGTAACCAGGCTGAACCTGAAAAATGGTCCATTCAGACCAATATTCTACCCTAACAAACTAAAAAATAAACTTGTCAAAAATCAACATAACTCCACAGATGTATTTCAACTACTACTGAATTTACCTAAATTAAGTTCAGGGAGCAAATTCAGAAAGCAGCATACTTCTGAAAGAAACAAAACAGCCCTAGAGGCACATTTCTAAATTTGTATTTAACTTCATGTATTTTATTTTACAGGCAAACTCAAAACTTAGTCCACACCTCTACTACTATTTCTTGAACCATGTTCTGCAGCAAGTATTCAAAGCAAATACTAAACAATGAATGTCCCAGCTGTTAGCTGCCCTGTCACTTGGTTTACTATATCTTCCCATTTTCAACGCTCTTTGAAGGGCGCAGACTGTAGCAGTCAAAATATGTTGTATCCAGCACTCCCCCTCCCTTTGCACACTCATCAAGCAATACACACTGACTGACCTGTGAGGAGACTAAGAACAGTTGGCACTTGATCCAGCAGCAGTTTTCTGAGCTCCTCCTTCCGTGCAATACTAAGGTCTTCTCGTGGGCATGCCAGTTCCTCGGATGTTGTCTTCAGCATTATTAAACCAAGAGGAGTAGTAGATGGTGACTGAATCAGCTACAAGAAAATGGAAAAACGCCATGACATTTCCTATGAAACACTGTTCCAAGCTAGGCATCTGTAGAACATAAAATGTTTTGTACTTCTAGTCTGTTACAACTCAGTGAAATTGAATTAAATTAGCAAAATAAATAAAATCAGCCCACTCCAGAAAATATTAAAATAAAGTGATATTTATAAAGATGTACAACATCTGCAAACATTTTAAATGAATCTATAATTTTTCCTTACAGAACAGTGGCACCTGAACCATCCACAAGACAATGGCCAATGAGCTGTTCATTAAATATCTACCCACAAAAGACTTCATCTGAGCATCTAAATACAACTAACCTCATTTACCCACAAATTTTCATCAGTAAAGGCAAGGGCAACCCAAAGGATGGAGTGAGTTCAGAAAACTGTAAACCAATAATATCAAAGCACTCCAGTATCCACGCCAATAAGTGCGAGTTTACCATTCATGTCCGGACTTTTTACCCATCTACTTATGAACACAGCATGTTTTATAGCCATTCAAAGGCTTGATTTTCATACTACTCTCCTTTAAATACTTTGATCTGTACCATATGTGAACATATCAAGTGTCGCTCATTACAAGGAACATTCCTCATTTTGAGTCTTAAAAGGTCAATGTTCCTCGAAATTCCACTTTAAAAAGGGTGCATCACACATTCAGTGTCAAGTAAAAAATAAAAAAAAATAAAAAAAAAAAAAGTTAGTTTATTCTGTGAGTATTCTAGCTGAAGTTTTCAGTAAGCTGCTAGCAAGTATTCCACATTTAGGTTCATAGGTTAGTACTAAGCTAACTGCCCTTGTGAGCCATTTTATCCCTTGTGAGCCTCAAACCCTGCACCTTGCGTTTGTCAGGAAAAAACCTTAACCATCAGGCCACCCTTCTCAACCCTTTTGTTCCACATTATGAGTAGTGTTCTTCATTTTGGAGATGAAAGGTTTAGAAAACTTTAGAAATGGCAGCAACCCCCCTCCCAATACACACAAGCATCTGCTGCCTCAGAAATACATATACATGTATTCAGCTCCACTGATGTAGAAGGATAAAATGTTGACTGATCTAGGCAACCCATGCTTAACTAGCAGCTTGTGAGCCTGTGTTGTAGCTGATGTAGGGGTAGGACAGGAGCTACTAGGCTTTGCCAGCAGAGGTGGGGGCAAGTTTAGAGTGCTCGTGACAACGCCAGGTGGATACTGATTATCCCATGGAGCACTGGCTTCAAAGGAAGGCAAGGCTGTCCTAAGGGTTACATCACTCGAGGAAGAGGGTAACACTCCCTCACTGATGAGGTCCACTGGTCTTCCATTACCAAGTGTGTTACTGCTCATGCACAGTGGAGTTAGGGATGCGAACAGCAAAAACCGTAAGAACCTTTGATGGCCACTTCAATGATGAGTCATCTCTTACCTTTGTTTAGGGAACAAATGGGCCAGCTGACTAAGAAAGATCGTCAGTCAGCAGGGTCAAAAACCTCAAGTGACTGCTGTTCTCAAATGGGGCAAGTAACACTGTCAAAGCCATAAACTCCTCCACAAAGACCTTCACTTTAGACACCCAGCAGCCTTTTCTTGACTAAACAATGAAAGTTGCAGTCAAAAGATTACTGGGCATGCACACACATCCTGCACAGACGTTTCTTAATGGACTGCCACCTAATGATAAAAACCTTAAGAGTGTTACCTCCAATAAATCTTTTCTTAGCTGACCCTCCAGTTATCCAGTCTAACAATGGCGACCAGGGTGAGCAGTTGACTACATTTTGCTGCCATCATTACAACTGAATTAGTTCATTTAAAACTCTTGAATTTGCACATTATGTTGATACCAGGTAAAAACTAATTTAACAATGTGCTGCCATTTTTTTTACTTCTTGGCAGATTAATAAATCAACTTTGAAGTGTGTGCGTTTCTTGTGGCCTAAGAATGTGTCAACTTTTCATTGTAAATGATAGAGAAAATAAATGCATGAAATTCATAACTGAAGTGTAAAGTGTAACATTCTGCATTTTCTTGGAAAAGATCTAGTCACACAAGGGTTTTGAAATGGAAGGAAAAAAACATAAAATACATTTATAAAGCTCTTATGGTGACTCACTCATTAGTAATTACTGAAGAAAAATAAGAAATTATGTACTCACCATAACGTTCAATCTGAGTAGGTGGCTTCATTTGTCTGCAACCTGTGGGTCTTGGATCCGATATCGGCTCCAAGCCGGCAACTTGTTTCATAGCCAATGGATCCGAGCTCCTAGCTCCTTCCCTCACCCATAATCCCCTGCCAACCCCTCCATGACCTCAGATCAAGTTTGCCCCTCTATAGATACCCAAAAAAGGTATTCCAATAAACCACCTAGATAGATTCATTCTGAAGGCCAGGGGGAAGGAGGGGGGGGGATGGTTGCAGACAAAGCCACCTACTCAGATGGAACGTTATGGTGAGTACATAACTTCTTAATCTGAAGTAGGGACTTCATTTGTCAGCAACCTGTGGGACAGAGTCCCCAGCTACCTGAATCTTGGGCGGCCATCATGGAAGGATATTGCGGAGCCAAAGGATGCTCTCCCTCTAGAAATTACGTCCAGTTTGTAGTGGTTAATAAAGGTATGAGATGAGGCCCAAGTGGCTGCCGAACAAATATCATCCAACGGAACTCTAGATTTGAAGGCAGCAGAAGTAGAGATGGAACGAGTGGAATGTGCGCGAACTCCTCCAGGTGCGGGTCTCCCAGAAGCTTAGTACGCTAAAAGAATACATTGGGAAATCCAGTGTGACAAGGTGATTTTTGAGACTGCTTTCCCCAAATTGAATTTGGCTAAGGAAATGAACAGCTGGTCGGATTGCCTGTGACCAGCAGTCCTATGAGCATAAAAACGTAGCTGCCTATGAACATCTAATGAGTGCAGCTTGTACTCTCCTTTATTCTGACATTTAGGAAAGAAGACCGGTAGATTTATGGATTGATTTATATTGGTTTCTGATACTATTTTGGGAAGGAAGGAGGGATTGGTCCTGAGGTACACTCTGTCCGGATGAAAAATCAAGTAAGGAAGCTTCACAGAAAGGGCTTGAAGTTCCGAAACTCTTTTCGCTGAAGTAATGGCTGCAAGGAATGCTGTTTTCCAGGACAAGTATTTGAGATCCACTGAAGCGGCAGGCTCAAATGGGGGAGCAGTTAGGGCTTGAAGAACTAGTGAAAGATCCCAAGGGGGTACAGCTTCTTTGATAGGGGGCTCTGAGAGCCGACTTCCACTCAGATCCGATGAAGGGATCGGAGCTGGGGCCGAGACAGTCGGATCCGAAGGACCAGTGTGCTCCGACCTGGACTGAGCTGAAGGCACACTGAATCCCTTGGATTCAAAGCTCGGGCCAGGCTCAGAGAGGTCGGATCCGACAGACTCTAGGGCAGGGTCGGATTCAAAGTACTGTCGGCGCTGACCCACCCCTGGCTCCGGCGCTGCCCGGCTCCGAACGCTCCGAACCCGGGAAGCGGGTCGAAGAAGGAGCAATCTGAGCAAAAAAGGGTGTCGAGCTCCCCCCCGAAGGGGGGGGGGGGGGGCAAGAGCACTCCCATCTGCAGCTGGGCCTGGATGAACCTTCGCATCATCCGGTTCCAAGTCTGCATCTGACATACCGTAAGTCGATCTCGATGAGGCCACCGAGGCAGGCCTGGAATGCCACCTCGATGACCTCGATGGAGATCGGGCCTCCTCCTCCTCGGGTCCTGGGGAGAAACAAGGAGATCGGAGGAGACCTAGAAGCTGTGGAGGGAGAAGCCCGCTTAGCCGGTGGGGCCAAAGCGGAGGCCTCGGCCTGCCACTTGTGGTGCTTCTCCCTCTGTTTCTCCCTCCTGGCCTCCCTGTCCTCAGGCACATTAGCAGGAGTTTGAGTCCCGGCCGAAGGAAGGGGGGCAGGAGTGGCTACCACCACAGGCTGTGGTAGTGCCATGGGAGGAGCGGGGGCCGAAGCAGAGTCCGGGGGCAAATGTCCCGCCAGGACCAACTTCGATCTCCGCTCTTTCAGTGCCCTGGGGTTGAACGCTGCACAGATGGTACAGCCTGAGGAGAGGTGTTCAACGCCAAGGCACCGAACGCACCGAGTGTGGCCATCAGCCAGGGAGGGCTTATGGCCACACTCTGTACATTTTGAAAAAATGGCTTTTGGGGCCTCTGCCATACTGGAGGGAAGAATGTACTACACAAGCACACAGGCCCCAAAACACTAACACACACACTCACTAACGACCAGAGAGGGGAGGGAAAAAACTATATAAAAAGTACAAATAATAAAGGGAACCTAACACTTACACACTGTTTTAAGTCTAAAGACAGAAAAAAAGGAAGAACACACACTTCTTAATAAATCGCTAAGAGCTCTGAAAAATCCAGCTAGTCACAAGCGCGGCAAACTAGATCTGAGGTCATGGAGGGTTGGCAGGGGATTATGGCTGAGGGGAGGAGCTAGGAGCTCAGATCCATTGGCTATGAAACAAGTTGCCGGTTCGGATCCGATATCGGATCCAAGACCCACAGGTTGCTGACAAATGAAGTCCCTACTTCAAATCAATTTTTATGTTCCTAACATTTTTTCGACTTGGGGGGGAAAAAAAACTCTTGCAGTATTTTGCTACTCAAAGTACAGTTTTGTACCTACCATAAATGTAGATGTCCGATAGATATGCAACTGCAGTCATAACAAATGGGTTGTCCTGCCTCAGGCAGCCCTCGGTCAGCCAGATTCCAAAGTCTGGGTCCGGCGTCGGCTGGTGTCACCTCCTCTCCGACGTCAGAATGGCTGGTGTATAAAGGCATCGGCCGACGCCATCTTCTTCAGTGTTTCTTGCCCCAGATGCCAGGTGCCCTCCTAGGAAGGCTAAATTTAGTGAATGGATAAACAATTCCAGACATGCACAACAGTAATAAACAGATACACCATAGGAGATACCACCAGCTAATAGGAATAGGGGTAGTGGACCAATAAAGAAAGTTGCAGGGGGGTAGGAGGGTGGGAAAATCCGACTGCAGTTGCATATCTATCGGACATCTACATTTATGGTAGGTACAAAACTGTACTATGTCCTTCAAGAATGCAACTGTAGTCATAACATATGGGTTGAATACCATAGCCAAGCTGGGGGTGGATGGAACTAAGAAAGGGATGGTGTAGCTAAAATGCCCTGCAGGACTGCTGAAGCAAAGCCTGCTCGGGATCTGGAGTATAAAGGCAGGTTGTAGTGCTTGGTAAATGTATGCACGGAGCTCCATGTAGCAGCCTCTAGAATGTCCTTTGTAGCCACTCCTCTGAGGAAAGCTGTGGATGTGGCTATAGCTCTGGTGGAATGTGGCCTAATATTGGCTGGCACACCTTTTCCGTGGAAAGAATAGCAGAATCTGATGGTGTCCAATCCATTTTGAAATCGTTTGTTTGGAGATTGCTTTTCCTTGTACTCCAGCAGCATAGGCTACAAACAGTTGGTCAGACTTTCTGGTTGCCTTAGTTCTGACCAAGTAGTAGCGTAGTTGCCTGTGTATGTCCAAAGTATGCAGCAGTTTTTCCCCCCTGTTTTGAGAATTGGGGAAGAAAGTAGGCAGGTGAATAGCTTGATTTAAAGACACCCTGGAAATTACTTTTGGCACGAATGTAGGATTGGTTCTTAGAGAAACTCTGTCCTGATGAAAAATGAGGAAAGGAGGTACTGCCATGAGTGCGCCTGTATCTCCGAGACTCTTCTTGCAGATGTGACTGCCAATAGAAAGACCATTTTCCATGATAGAAGTTGCATCTCTGAAGTTGCTGCTGGCACAAAGGGAGGAAGAGTTAATTTTTCCAAAACGAAATTGAGGTCCCATGCAGGTACTGGTTGTTTTCTGGGAGGTTTGATATTCTTTATCCCTCTTAGGAACTGTCTTAGCAAAGGATGTGAAAACAGTGGTGGATCACAATTGTATTTTGCTGAGATTGCTGAGGCGTGAATCTTTATAGAAGAATATGAGAGTCCAGTATGAAACATTTCTGTCAAGTATTCCAATACCGGAGGTATACTCAGTAATGTTGTATCCTGACCCCTGTTGGCATTCCAGATGCTGAACCTCTTCCACTTGGCTGAATAGGTTTTCCTTGTGGAAGGTCTGCGTACTTCCAGTAAGATCTCTTGAACTTTTTTGGAAAGCGAGATAGCGGAAGGAGTCATGGTAAGCTACAGGCTGTCAGATGCAATGTTTTCAGGTTTTGATGGACAGTCCTGTAATTGTGTTGTGTTAGAAGCAGGGGCCATAGGGGCAGAGGCCACGGTTTGGTCTGAGTTATGCTCAACAGCAATGGGTACCAGTGTTGCCTTGGCCAGTCTGGAGCTATCAAAATGCCTGTTGGCTGTTCTGCTTTGATCTTCAGTATCACCTTGGCCAGCAGAGGTAGAGGAGGGAATGCATACATTTTTAGGGAATTCCAGCTGAAGGAGAGGGCATCCGTTTTCCAGGCTAGAGGATGGTGGGTCCTTGTGCAGAACTTTTCCAGGTGATTCATGTGAGAAGCAAAGAGATCTACGTCCGGTCTTCCCCATGTCTTTGTTATTTGAGAGAAAATGTGAGGATGCAGCATCCATTCGTGTGGATCCAAGAAATTTCTGCTCAGCTTGTCCGCCAGTATATTGTCCTTGCCCGGCACAAACTGGGATTGCAAATGTATCTTCAGACTCAGGGATTTTTCCCAGAGAATCATTGTTAGTCTGCAGAGGGGATAAGAATGACTGCCTCCCTGCTTGTTTATATACCACATGACAGTGGTGTTCTGTCCTTATTAGCAAATGTCCTTGTTGTAGTGATCTTTCAAAAGTCTCGATTGCATGCATCACTGCCAACATCTCTTTCTGGTTTATGTGCAGATGTCTTTCCCTTGGTGTCCATAGACCTTGAATGCATCTGCCCTCCATGTGCGCCCCCCATCCATGATCTGAGGAGTCTGTTGTAATCATTTGACCTGCTTGAGGTCTGCTAAAAGACATGCCTTTGTTTGACTTGCTTGAGCCCACCACAAAAATTCTTTTTGCAGACATGGAATGAGTGGGATTATGTCCTCTAGGCTTTGGCTGTGTTGGGACCATAAGCTTTTTAAATACCATTGCAGCTTTCTCATATGAAGTCTTGCCAAAGGTATCAGAAGAATGCAAGATGCCATGAACCCCAGGGCCTGCAGGATTTTCCTTGCAGTCGGCTGGGAGAGCTTTGCTAGGCCTTTGAAGTACTCTGGTAACTGCTGTTTTTCCTCTGTGAGGTAGGCAATTTGTGTTTGTGTCCAGTTTGGCTCCTAGGAAAATAATCTGTTGGGATGGCAATAGTCTTGATTTCTGAATGTTGACTGTGTATCCCAAGGCCTGCAGTAGTTGAATGACATAGTCCAAGTTTGCTATTAAAGTTTGTTTGTTGTCTGCTTGTATGAGGCAGTCCAGGTAGGGGTATATTTGAATCCCCTGGAGTCTGCAGTGTGCCACTACTGATGCCAGGCATTTCGTGAACACTCTGGGCACAGTAGATAAGCCAAACAGCAATGCTGAGAATTGATAATGCTCTGTCCCTGCAAGAAATCTGAGGTATCTTCTGCAGCTTTGTCTGATTGGGACATGCAGGTATGTCTCCTTGAAGTCCAGAG
Organism: Protopterus annectens; assembly: GCF_019279795.1. Lineage (NCBI taxonomy): Eukaryota > Metazoa > Chordata > Ceratodontiformes > Protopteridae > Protopterus > Protopterus annectens. The sequence continues at coordinate 745,881,439 of NC_056746.1, read as the reverse complement.
TGCCCAGCCAAGACCCCTTGCCCAGCATGGGAAGGAGTTGCTGCAGCGTCAGCATTTTGAACTTTGGCACAGTGAGAAAAGTATTTAGAGTAAACAAGTCCAGTATAGGCCTCCATTTGTTTTATTTTCTTGGAACAAGGAACAGTCTTGAATAAAATCCCTGGCCTTGTTCCTGAGGAGGAACCCTTTCTATTGCTTTTATACTTAACAGCTTTGAAACTTGAGTGAGTGCCTCTGCCCTTTGATGTGGCAGGTTTGGCATGCCTTGTCTTATTGGTAAAGTATGGAAGTGGAATCTGTAACCCTTGTCTATTAAATCCAGTTGTCCTTGGTTAAGATATGCCAGTTTGAGAATAAGGATAATTTTCCACCCAAAGGTGCTTCTCTTTGAGCCTTTGTTGGCGGTATGAAAAGTCAAGTCATTGTGATTGTCCTTGTGGTGCAGCTGGGCTGCCTGCGCCACTTCTTTGATTTGGAGGTTGCCATTGGCGGCCCCTGTAGGATCCTCGGTATTGCCCTCTACCTCGGGCACGCCTGTTTTTTCCCCTTTGAAACTTGTTTGAGTCTGGGAAGGACCAATTCTTTGAAGGCCAGTTTCTGCTGAATCTGGGTGGTTGAACCTGGAGGAAATCCTTGACTGTCTGTACTGACTTAGCTTTTTCCTAAATGGATTTCAGCACATCTTGTGCATTAGCACCAAAAAGCTTCTGTTTTTCCAGAGGTGCGTCAAGTAACTTTACTTTAACTTGGTCTGGCAATGGCTGATCTTTTAACCAAGCATGTCTACGTATCACAGCCCCAGTCATAGCTGCCCTACATGAAGCCTCCAATGCATCATAACCACACTGAAGAAAATGATTGTTAACCTGCTGAGTGTTATGTATGTGATCCTGCAATGCCTTTCTATCAATAGGCTCAGGAAAGGCTAGCTTTTTCTGTAAATCATCCAGTAAGAAATCCTGGTACTGAAACATATGAAAAAGGCAGTTAAGTGACCTCATGGCTAGGGTGGTAGAGGTATAAACTTTTTTACCCCATCTCTCCAAGGACCTAGCTTCCCTATCTGCTGGTAGTGAATTCTTGGCAGTGGAAGTAGCCACTCCCTTGGTGCCCTGTGAAATAGTTTCTAGATCCACACAGTGGGCCTTAGAGATGTTTGTGAGTCAGGGACCCTATAATATCTGTCTGGCTTGACAGGAGCAGGGGGGAGAGAATCAGGGTTAGCACTGGAGTCAGAGAAAACATCATCCAAAACATCCACAAAGTACAGTTTTGTACCTACCATAAATGTAGATGTCCGAACAGGAATGCATCTGCAGTCCTTACAAATGGGTTGTCCTGTCGTCAGGCAGCCCTTCGGTCGGCCGGATTCCAAAGTCTGGGTCTGGCCTCGGCTGGTGTCGCACTTCACCCGACGTCATAGCTGCAGCTTTTCGGGTATAAAGGCATCAGCCGATGCCATTTTAATCAGTGTTTCTTGCCCCAGATGCCAGTTGCCCTCTTGGATAGGCTAAATTTTGGATAAATGCCAATGTTTCCAAATAATAGAGAGCAAACACAAAAATAAGCATGTATGTACATATATACAAACAAATACACCATAATAGATCCCCCCCAGCTAGCTATTAGATGGGCAAATACCCTAGGAATACCTCAGAGGGTAAGGAGGGAGGGTAATCCTGACTGCAGATGGTTTGTTATTCTACATTTTATGGTAGGTACAAAAGTACAGTTTTGTACCTACCATAAATGTAGATGTCCGAACTGGATAGCATCTGCAGTCATAACAACTGGGTTGTCCTGTCGTCAGGCAGCCCTTCAGTCGGCCGGATTCCAAAGTCCGGGTCCGCTTCGCTGATGTCGCACTTCACCCGACGCCATCTCTGTTGGTCTTCGGTATAAAAGCATCAGCCGACGCCATCTTCCTCAGTGTTTCTTGCCCCAGATGCCAGAAGCCCTCTTGAAGGCTAACAATTTTGGATAGATGCCAATGTTTCCAAAAAGATAGAGGTAAACACAAAATAAGCATGTATGTACATAAATACAAACAAATACACCATGAAAGACTCCCCCCCACCAGCTAGCTATTAGGAGGGTAAACACCCTAGGAGTACCACAGAGGGAAGGAGGGAGAATCTGACTGCAGATGCTATCCAGTTCGGACATCTACATTTATGGTAGGTACAAAACTGTACTATGTCCTTCATGGATGCATCTGCAGTCATAACAACTGGGTAGAATACCATAGCCAACTAGGGAGGAGGATAAAAGTAGATTATGGTGTGTTTAGGATCCCTTGCAGTACAGCAGTGGCAAACCCTGCTCGGGATCTGGAATATAGAGGCAAATTATAATGCTTGGCAAATGTATGCACGGAGGTCCAAGTAGTCAGCCTCAATAATGTCTTTGGTTGCCACCTCGTAAGAAGGCTGTGGTAGTGGCTGTTGCCCTTGTAGAATGAGGTCTTATGTTCTGTGGAATTGGTTTTCCATGGAAGGAGTAACAGAATCGTATGCAATTTCCTATCCATTTGGAGATTGTCTGTTTGGAAATAGCTCTTCCTTCCCTTCCTGTTGCATAGGCTACAAAAAGTTGGTCAGTCTTTCTGTTACTTTTTGTTCTGTCCAAGTAGTAGCGTAGCTGTCTATGTACATCCAAGGTATGCAGTATTCTTTCCCCCTGTTTTGTGGGTTGGGAAAGAAGGTAGGTAGGTGGATTGCCTGGTTTAAAGACACTCTGGATACCACCTTAGGCATAAATGTAGGATTAGTCCTCATGGACACTATCTTGGTGGAAGATTAGGAAGGGTTGCACTGCCATTAAGGCCTGTAGTTCTGAAACCCTCCTTGCTGACGTAATTGCCAGTAGGAAAGCAGTTTTCCATGACAGGTGTTGTAGGTCTGCTGTTGCTGCTGGTTCAAAGGGTGTTAGTGTCAATTTTTCTAGCACAAAGTTTGTCCCAAGCTGGTAATGGTGGCTTCCTTGGAGGTTTTACATTCTTGATTCCTCTGAGGAACTGCCTGAGCAAAGGGTGTGAAAAAACAGGTGGATCAAAGCTGTATTCTGCTGAAATAGCTGATGCATGAATCTTGATGGAGGAGTAGGACAGGCCTGAATGAAGAAGTTCGGCCAGATACTCCAGAATGTTAGGCATATCTATGTTTGACACATCTTTTCCTCTTTAAGAACTCCAAATGACAAACCTTTTCCATTTTCCAGCATAGTTCCTTCTTGTTGAAGGCCTGCGTGCTTCAAGAATAATGTCTTTAACTCTTTGGGAAAGTTCTGGATTAGCTGCTGCTATGTGATGTTCCATGCAGTCAGTTGCAACGTTTTTAGGTTTGGATGCATGGTGCTGTAGTTGTTCTGAGTTAGCATCAAAGGCATCAGGGGTACTGGCCACATATTGTTCCGAGACATGCTCCTCAGCAGTGGGTACCAGTGTTTTCTTGGCCAGTTTGGAGCTATCAGGATTATCCTTGGACGTTCTTCCTTGATTTTTAGTAGTACCTTGTGTATCAAGGGAAGAGATGGGAATGCATATGCTGTTAGGCCTTTCCAGCTGAAGGAGAGCGAATCCACTTTCCATGCTAGTGGGTGGAATGTCCTTGTGCAGAATTTTTTGAGCTGGTGATTGAGAGGTGATGCGAATAGATCTATCTGAGGCATTCCCCATTTCTTTGAGATGGTCTTGAAGATGTCCGGGTGCAGCTGCCATTCGTGGGCATCCGATGTGGTTCTGCTTAATATATCTGCTAGAGTGTTTTCTTTTCCTGGTACAAATATTGCCTGTAACTGGATGTTGTAGCTGAGTGCCAGGGTCCACAGCTCCAAAGTCATTCTGCATAGGGGGTATGAATGAGTGCCTCCCTGTTTGTTGATGTACCACATGACTGTGGTGTTGTCTGTCCTTATCATCAACTGGCCCTCTGAGAAATGGTCTGAACTTTTGGATTGCCAGTTTTACTGCCAGCATTTCTTTTAGGTTGATGTGCAGGTGAAGTTGATCCTGTGTCCACAATCCTTGCACGATTTGTCCAGCATGTGGGCCCCATCCTAGGTCTGAAGCGCCTGTTGTGATGGTCTGGCTTGCTTGACATCTGCGAAAGGGTAGGCTGGGTTTGACTGGCATGCCTGAGCCCACCATAGGAACTCCTGTTTTAAGCATGGAATTAGTGGGATTTCTGTTTCCAGGCTGTGTCTGTGTTGGGACCATAAATTCTTTAGGTACCACTGTAGTTTTCTCATATGTAGTCTGGCAAATGGAACCAAGATTATGCATGATGCCATGAAACCCAAGGCCTGCAGTACCTTTCTTGCTGTTAACTTGTTCAGTTTTGCTAGTGCCAAGAAGTAAAGAGGGAGTTCTTTTTGTTTTTCTGTAGTTAGGAATGCCATTTGTCTTACTGTGTCCAATTCCGCCCCCAAGAATGTCCTTGTTTGGGATGGTATCAGCCTTGACTTTTGTAAATTGACTGTGTATCCCAGTGCTTGTAGCAAGTAAATGACCCTTTGTAAATCTGTTGTCAGCTTGCTTTTGTTGTCCCTTGTAGCAGGCAGTCGCCCAGGTATGGGTAAATTTGAATTCTGTAGTCTGCAATGGGCGATTACTGATGCCAGGCATTTTCTGAATACTCTGGGCGCAGTAGATAAGCCAAAGGGCAATGCTGAGAATTGATAGTGCTCTGATCCTGCAAGAAATCTGAGGTATCTTCTGCAGATTGGTCAATGGGGACGCAGGTATGCCTCCTTGAGATCTAGAGTTACCAGCCAACACTCCTTGCCCAGCATGGGAAGAAGTTGCTGTAGGGTCAGCATTTTGAATTTTGGGACAATGATGTATGTATTTAAGGTGGACAGGTCGAGAATTGGTCTCCAACTTTTTTCCTTTCTTGAACTAGGCATAGTCTGTAGTAGAACCCCTTTCCTTGCTCTGCTGTTGGCACTTTTCCACAGCTCTGTTGTTTGCTAACTCCATTATCTGTTGTAGAGCCTCTGTTTTTGATTTGGAGGTAGATTTGGCATTCTTTTGACTGGTAAAGTGTGGAAGTGGAACCGGTAACCTTGATCTATGGTTTGTAAAATCCATCCACTTGTCTTTTGTTATGTGGTGCCAGTTCTTTGAAAATAAGGTTAACTTTCCGCCTAGAGGAGCTGCTATTTGTTCCCTGGTAGGCGATTTTAGGATTAAGTCACTGTGGTTGTGTTGATGTAGTGGCAGAGGTTGTGTCTGTGCCTCTGTTGTTACCTTGCCACTGTCGCCCTCTGTAGGCACCTCCTGGATTGGTTTCTGCCTCTGGAACGCCTATTCCTGCCCCTTTGAGATCTTGTGGAGTCAGGAAAGGACCAATTTTGGCAGGCCAGTTCCTGCTAAACCTTGGGGTTGAACCTGCAAGAAATCTTTAACCGCTTGAACTGATTTTGCCTTTTCTTCCATTTTCTTCATAACCTGCTGGGCAGGTGTACCAAACAAACTTGTCTTATCCATAGGACCATCTAGCAACTTAGATTTAACATGATCCGGTAGAGCTTGCTCCTTTAGCCATGCATGCCTTCTTATTACTGTGCCAGTCATGGCTGATCTAAATGAAGCCTCCAGTGCATCATAGCCACATTTTAAGGAATGGTTACTAACCTGTTGTATGTTATTTACCATTTCTAATACATATTTCTTATCAAGAGATTCGTCCAGTGGTTAGCTTTTTAGTTAACTGATCAAGCATAAACTCTTGGTATTGTATCATGTGAAACTGACAGTTTAAAGCTCTAGCTGAGAGAGTAGCTGAAGTGTAAACCTTTTACCCCATCTGTCTAATGACCTTGCTTCCCTTTCAGAAGGAATAGGGTTTTAGCTATGGTCGCGCTACTGCCTTGGGACCCTGGGATATAGTTTCGGGTCTGCAAGTGGGGCCTTGTAAAGGTGGTGATGAGTATCTGGCACCCTGTAAAATCTGTCTGGTTTGGCAGGGGCTGGGGTAAAGAATCTGGAGCGAGCAGACATCATTGAAAGCATCATCCACCACAGAGAGAACAGGAGGTATAGCTAAGGGCCTGTGCTGTGGAAGGTGCAAAAGGTCCTAAGTCTTTTCTGAGTCTGAAAATCCTGTTGCTGCCATTGGAACTGCTCTCGCATGGCATGTAAGGTTTCCCCAAAGGAGAATTCTTCTGGTGGGGAAGCAGCTGGAATGGATTCTTCAGCATCAGAATCTTCAAAATTGGAGAAAGGAGCCTCTAGCTGGTCAGTTATGTCTGATTCATCAGCAGAATCATCAGAGGACACTGGCTCAGGGGGGTCAGCCCTAGGACTCTTCTCTGGGGGCTGAGAGGCCCTGTCTGGGTGAGATTGAGATCCTCTAATTAATGAAATTAAATCTTCTGCCAAAGTAAGCATTTGAGAACTAGAAGAGGGCCTGGTTGAGGGGGGTTTAACAGGCACTGTTTTAGTAGTCTTGGCTGCTTTAGCCCTGGCGAAGGCCTTAATGGACATGGCTGCTGGAGGCCTAGCAGCACCACGTGCTGGGGTAGAGACATCCAAGGGATGGGTGTCTGATAAGTCAGTGGCAACCACCGTAGTGGATAAAATTTCTGAGGCCGATTCAAGAGTGGTAGCAGAGGCCTCAGCTGTAGAGATAGATTCAGCTGTATTTTGATCAGTTTTCGGTTTCGCCGAATCGACACACTCGCTGTTTGCTTAACCATGGTTTCGCCGAAACCGCAGACCGCGAAGTGTCAGTCTTTTCTTTGGCGCTTTTGGCAGAATGTGTAGTCGGAGGATCCGACGGCATAATGTACGCAAAATCAGAACCGAAAAACTGTTCTGCAAACTCACCGACGCCTAAGCTGCTCACGTTGAAAGAAGCACAGGCCGAACAGGCTGCTACGCCTGCGGGCTGGGCCTAAACAAGGCAGACAGTAAGAGTGGAAATCTTTATGAGGTATTTGTTTCCACAGGTTAAACAATTATTAACTTTTTCTGACATCGGCTGAGGCAAGAAAGAGTCCCCAACGGGTACTTAGCTTTAGAAGTCTTCAAGTAGTATTCGGTAGAAGTAATCTCTGATCCGACCGACCGGCACTTGCGAACCGCTTCTGCTTCGGCGCCACGCGGCAAGAAAGACTGAGGAAGATGGCGTCGGCTGATGCTTTTATACCCGAAGACCAACAGACATGACGTCGGGTGAAGTGCGACATCAGCCGAAGCCGGACCCGGACTTTGGAATCCGGCCGACTGAAGGGCTGCCTGACGACAGGACAACCTAGTTAGGATTGCAGATGCATCCATGAAGGACATCTGTACTATGTCCTTCAAGGATGCATCTGCAGTCCTTACAAATGGGTAGAATACCATAGCCAAACTAGGAGAGGAGGAAGAATAAATTATGGTGTAGTTAGGATCCCTTGCAAAACAGCAGTGGCAAACCCTGCTCGGGATCTAGAGTATAAGGGTAAGTTATAATGCTTGGCAAATGTATGCACGGAGGTCCAAGTAGCAGCCTCTATAATGTCCTTGGTAGCCACTCCTCGTAAGAAAGCTGTCGTAGTGGCTGTAGCCCTTGTAGAATGAGGCCTGATGTTCTCTGGAGTTTGCTTTCCATGGTAGGAGTAACAAAATCTGATGCAATTTCCTATCCACTTGGAGATTGTCTGTTTTGAAATTGCTTTTCCTTCCCTTCCTGTTGCATATGCTACCAGAAGCTGATCAGTTTTTCTATTGCCCTTGGTTCTGTCCAGGTAGTAGCGTAACTGTACATCCAGAGTATGCAACAGCCTTTCCCCCCTGTTCTGTGGGTTGGGGAAGAATGTAGGTAGGTGGATAGCCTGGTTTAAAGACACTCTGGATACCACCTTAGGCATAAATGTAGGATTTGTTCTCATGGACACTCTGTCTTGATGGAAGATCAGGAAGGGTTGTACTGCCATTAACGCCTGTAGTTCAGAAACCCTTCTTGCTGAGGTGATTGCCAGCAGGAAAGCAGTCTTCCAGGATAGGTATTGTAGTTCTGCTGTTGCTGCTGGTTCGAAAGGAGGGAGTGTCAATTTTTCTAGCACAAAGTTCAAGTCCCATGCTGGCAATGGTGGTTTCCTACGAGGTTTTACATTTTTAATTCCTCTCAAACTGTCTGAGCAGAGGATGCGAGAAGACAGGGGGATCGAAGCTGTATTCTGCCGAAATAGCTGATGCATGTATCTTGGACGAATAGGACAGGCCTGTATGGAAGAGCTCTGCCAAGTACTCCAGGATGTTGGCTATGTTTACCATTGACACATCTTTTCCCTTTTCAGTACTCCAAATGAGAAATCTTTTCCATTTTCCTGCATAATTCCTTCTTGTTGAAGTTCTGCGGGCCTCAAGGATAATGTCTTTAACCCTTTGAGATAAATTTGGGTTAGTTGCTCTTATGTAATGTTCCAGGCAGTCAGCTGCAGAGTTTTCAGGTTTGGATGCAGGGTGTTGTAGCCGTTCTGTGTTAACAGCAATGGGTTCAGGGGTAGTGTCCACATTTGTCCCAGAGACATGCTCCTCAGTAATGGGTACCAATGTTGTCTTGGCCAGTCTGGAGCTATCAGAATGATCCTTGGACGTTCCTGTTTGATTTTTAATAGCACCTTGTGCATCAAAGGAAGGGGTGGGAATGCATATGCTGTCAGGCTTTTCCAACTGAAGGACAGACTGTCCACCTTCCAAGCCAGTGGGTGGTACGTCCTTGTGCAGAATTTCTTGAGCTGGTGATTGAGTGGGGATGCAAATAAGTCTATTTGTGGTAGTCCCCATTTCCTTGTGATGGCCTTGAAGATGTCCGGGTGTAGCATCCATTCGTGGGCATCCATGGTAGTTCTGCTTAATATGTCTGCTAGGATGTTTTCTTTTCCCGGTACAAAAATTGCTTGCAACTGAATGTTGTAGCTCAGAGCCATATTCCATAGGTCCAGTGCCATCTGGCATAAAGGGTACGAATGTGTGCCTCCCTGTTTGTTGATGTACCACATGACTGTGGTGTTGTCTGTCCTTATCAACTGCCCTTCTTGGAGGAATGGTCTGAAATTCTGAATTGCCAGTTTTACTGCCAGCATTTCCTTTAGATTTATGTGCAGGCGCAGCTGATCTGGAGTCCATAGGCCTTGTATGCACTTGTCCAGCATGTGGGCCCCCCAACCGAGGTCTGAGGCGTCCGTTGTGATGGTTTGGCTTGGTTGAATGCTGTAAAAGGGCAAACCTGTGTTTGACTGACATGCCTGAGCCCACCACAGGAACTCTTGTTTCAGGCATGGGATTAGTGGTATTTTGGTTTCTAGGCTGTGCCTGTGTTGAGACCATAAATTCTTCAGGTACCACTGTAGCTTTCTCATATGCAGTCTGGCATGAGGGACCAGAAGTATGCAGGATGCCATGAAGCCCAGGGCTTGCAGTACTTTTCTTGCTGTTAGTTGGTTCTGTTTTGTTAATGCCAAGAAGTAGAGAGGAAGTTGTTCTTGTTTTTCTGCAGTTAGGAATGCCATCTGCTTTGTTGTATCCAATTCTGCACCTAAGAAGGTTATTCTTTGGGATGGTATCATCCTTGACTTTTTTATATTGACTGTACATTCCCAGGGCTTGCAGCAAGTAAATGACTCTTTGTAAGTCTTCCGCTAGTTTGTTTTTGTTGTCCGCTTGTATCAGGCAGTCGTCCAGGTATGGATAAATTTGGATTCCCTGAAGCCTGCAATGAGCAATTACTGATGCCAGGCATTTCGTGAACACTCTGGGCGCAGTAGATAAGCCAAAAGGCAATGCTGAGAATTGATAATGCTCTGATCCTGCAATAAATCTGAGGTATCTTCTGCAATTTGGTCGTATGGGGACGTGCAGGTATGCCTCCTTGAGATCTAGAGTCACCAGCCAAGACTCCTTGCCCAGCATGGGAAGAAGCTGCTGTAGGGTCAGCATTTTGAATTTTGGAACAATGATGTATGTGTTTAAAGTGGACAGGTCGAGAATAGGCCTCCAATTTTTCTCTTTTCTTGGTACCAGGAAGAGTCTGGAGTAAAATCCTTTCCTTGTTCCATAGATGGTACCTTTTCCACAGCTCTCATTCTTGCTAATTGAGCTATTTGTTTTAGAGCTTCTGTCTTTGATTTGGTGGAAGGTTTGGCATTCCTCTTTTCCTGGTAAGGTATGGAAATGAAATCTGTAACCTTGGTCTATAGTTTGCAAAATCCACTTGTCCCTTGTGATGCAGTGCCAGTTTTTTGAAAATAAGGCTAGCTTTCCACCTAAGGGTGCTGCTATCTGTTCCCTGGTAGGCGGTGCCAGAGTCAAGTCACTGTGATTGTCCTGTTGCAGTGGTAATAGTTGCGTCTGTGCCTCGCTGGTTGTTACCCTGCCACTGGCGTCCCCTGTAGGCACCACCTCTGGATTGATTTCTGCCTCTTGAACGCCTATTCCTGCCTCTCTGTGCTTTAGAGGAGTCTGGAAAGGACCAATTTTTGGAAGGCCAGTTCCTGCTAAACCTTGGAGGCTGAACCTGTAAGAAATCTTTCACTTTGTACAGATTTTGCCTTCTCCCATTTTCTTCAGTACTTGCTGAGCAGGAGAACCAAATAAATTGACCTTATCCATAGGAGCATCTAATAGTTTTGCTTTAACATGATCCGGCAAGGCCTGTTCTTTCAACCATGCATGCCTTCTGATAACTGTGCCAGTCATGGCTGATCTAAAGGAAGCCTCCAGTGCATCATAGCCGCATTTTAAAGAATGGTTACTAACCTGTTGAATGTTATGCACCATTTATAGAACATATTTATTATCTAAAGTGTCATCAGAGGACAGATTCTTAGTTAACTGATCAAGCATAAACTCCTGATATTGGATCATATGAAACTGACAGTTCAATGCCCTAGCTGACAGTAGCAGAGGTGTATACTTTTTTACCCCATCTCTCTAAGGACCTGGACTCCCTTTCAGAGGGGAGGGGATTTTTAACAGAGGTAGATGCTACTGCTTTAGGCCCCTGGGAGATGGTCTCGGGATCCGCAAGGGGAGCCTTGTATAAATGGTGATGTGTGTCCGGGACCCTGTAGAACCTATCGGGCTTAGCAGGGGCTGGAGGTAAAGTATCAGGAGCAGTACAAGCATCATTAAATGCATCAGCTACAACAGAAAGAACTGGAGGTATAGCTAAAGGCCTATGTTGTGGCAAATGCAAAAAGGTCCTAAGCCTTTTCCTGGAGTCTGAGAAATCTTGTCCCTGCCACTGAAATTGCTCCCTCATGGCATGTAAGGTTTCCCCAAAGGAGAATTCCTCAGGTGGAGAGGCAGAAGGAATAAACTCCTCAGCATCAGAGTCTTCATATGGAGAAAAAGGAGCCTCTGGATCCTCAGAGGAATCATCCGAGGACACTGGTTCAGGGGGCTCTGCTCTAGGTCGCTTTTCTGGAGGTGGTTGAGAAGCCCTGTCTGGATGAGGTTGGGATCCCCTTATTAAAGAGATGAGATCCTCTGCCAGAGAAAGCATTTGGGAACTGGAACTGGGCCTGTGAGAGGGGGGCTTAACAGGCACAGACTTAGAAGTTTTGGCTGCTTTAGCCCTGGCAAAGGCCTTTATGGACATGGCTGCAGGAGGCCTAGCAGCACCATGTGCAGGGGTTGAAACATCCAGGGGAATGGTGTCAGATAATTCCTGTGAAACCACAGCAGCAGGTTGGATTTCAGAGGCCGATTCTACCAGGTTAGAAGAGGCCTCGGTAGAAGGCATGGATTCGCTGAAGTTAGAACCGCTTTGCTCGGTTTCGCCGAAACCGAGACACTCGCAGTTTGCTTAACCGCGTTTCGCCGCCGAATGTCGGTCCTTTTCTTTGGCGCTTTTAGCAACTTGTGAAGTCGGAGGATCCGACAGCATAATGTACGCAAATCAGAGCGAAAAACTGTTCAGCAACTCCGACCGACGCCTAAGCCCGCCGGGTTAAAAGATGCACAGGCTAAACAAGCTGCTACGCCGTGGTCTGGGCCTAAACAAGGTAAGCAGTAAGAGTGGAAATCTTTATGAGGTATTTGTTTCCCACAAGTTAAACAGTTATTTACTTTTTCTGACATCGGCTGAGACAAGAAAGAGTCCCCAACGGGGTACTTAGCTTTTAGAAGTCTTCAAGTAGTATTCGGTAGTAGTAATCTCTGGATCTGACCGACCGGCACTTGCGAACAGCTTCTGCTTCGGGCGCCACGCGGCAAGAAAGACTGGGGAAAATGGCATCGGCTGATGCCTTTATACCCGAAAAGCTGCAGCTATGACGTCGGGTGAAGTGCGACACCAGCCGAGGCCAGACCCAGACTTTGGAATCCGGCCGACCGAAGGGCTGCCTGACGACAGGACAACCCATTTGTAAGGGCTGCAGATGCATCCTTGAAGGACATCTGGAGGAATAGCTAAAGGTCTGTGCTGGGGAAGCTTGAGAAAGGTACATAGCCTTTTCCTGGAATCAGAATTCCTAACCCTGCCATTTAAAATGTTCCCTCATGGAGTGCAGGACTTCACCAAACGAGAAATCCTCTGGAGGAGAGGCAGATGGAATAGATTCCTCAGTATCAGAGTCCTCATAGGCCTGGAAGGATTCTTCTTGGGTATCTGAATGCTCAGAATCCCCAGAGGCTTCATCTGAAGAGGTTGTCAGCCTGCTCAGTTCTGGGCCTTTTCTCTGCAGGTGGCTGAGAACCTCTGTCTGGGTGAGGCTGAGACCCCCTGATGAGAAATAAGATCTGCAGCAAGAGACATGATCTGTTTATCAGAAGGGGCCTGAGCAGCAGGTTTAGGATGGGCCTTGGCCTGGCTGGTAGCCTTAGCACGTGCAAAGGCCTTGATGGACATGGATACAGGAGGCCTTGCAGCCCCACGTGCAGGAGTAACCTTATCTACAGGAATGGTGTCGGGTAGATCCAGAACTTCGGTTTCCGGAGGAAAATCAACAACCGGCACCGGAGAGATCTCCGAGACTGAAGGGCGTGTTAACGCTGTGTCGTCGGCCTGGAGCAGTTGAATTACCGCTTCCGAAGGGACCGAAGCACTAGCGGAGGGTTTAGGAGCTGTATCAGTGGAGGACGCGGGCCGAGGATGTCTGTCCCAGTCCTTATGTTTTTTGGAAGATTGAGTTGTCTGTTGATCCGACTGCATGATATACGCGAAAGATTCACCGAAAAAGTCTTCGGCAAATTTTGCCCGGCGCCTGAGGGTGCGCTTATTAAAGCAAGCACAGGCCGAGACGTCGTGGTCTGGGGCCCGGGCAAGGAAGGCAGTAAGAGTGGAAGTCCTTATGAGGTATTTGTTTACCACAAGACAAACAATTATTAACTTTCTCAATTTGTTCCGACATCGGCTGAGGCAAGAAAAATGTTCCAACGGGTACTTAGCTTTTAGATGACTTCGGTACTGAAAACACAGGAGCTGACCGACCGGCACTTGCGAACTGCTTCTGCTTCGGGCACCACGCGGCAAGAAAGACTGAAGATGGCATCAGCCGATGCCTTTATACTCCAGCCGTTCTGACGTCAGAGAGGAGGCGACACCAGCCGACGCCGGACCCAGACTTTGGAATCCGACCGACCGAGGGCTGCCTGAGGCAGGACAACCCATATGTTACGACTGCAGTTGCATTCTTGAAGGACATCTCCAGAATGCTCAGAAAAACAGCCCAATACATATTAAAATGAGGAATTAGCTGTACAGTGGCACAAAACTGTATTGGGAATAAATGCATGCTCTCTCTGCATCTAAAAGGGCCTGACAGCAGTGGCAACGGTGGTGTAAAGATTCCTCAAAGGCCCTACAGGATCTTAGTTTCCCTTTCTCTAAATTTCCTAAGTAAGCAAATCACTTGTAAAGTCAAAAAGGAAAAGGACAGGCCCTTGAATAGGGTCTGAACCCAACATCAAATGCCATGGCAATATGGCAGTAAAGGCAAGAGGGAGGGCCTACACACATTAAAAAAGAAACTGTTGAGACGCACAAAAAAATAGTAGTCAATTTTCAGTTACCTGGAACTCAAGCAACCAGCACTCTCAAGCAACCAGAAACAAAATATCAAAGAAATACAGTACAATTTTTATGTGTTGTAACCCCCCCCCCCCAAAACATACCTTATGTTTTCAGAGTTTTAAAAAGGAAGATGGGAATAAACTCCCTCTCCCCCAACCTGAGAACAAGTCAAACCAAACAAATAGTATAAGACACAGTATTAGTCAGACCTACTTTTAACAGTACCTCTCAAGCAACCAGAAACTACAGTTAATTAGCATCTACCAATCCCCATGCCGGTTGAAGTACAGTTGTGTACACTTACCATAAATGTAGACGTTAGAGTGTATTCACTGCTGCAGTCATTACATTAGGGGGTAATCCTGCTGGCAGGTTGCCCTCAGTCTGCCTGAATTCCAAAGTAGTGGGTCCTGCTCTGACTTCCTGAAAATTTTGGTTCTGTCCATGTAGAATCTAAGCTGTGTGTACGTCCAAAGAATGCTGTCGTTTTTCTGCTTTCATTTCTTAAGACAGTTCACCGCAGCAGTGGGAGAATCTTATTATTGAAGAATGCAGAATTCTCTCCCCCTTGTTCTGTGGATTTGGATAAAAAGTTGGCAGATGAATAGTTTGGTTAAGAGCCACACTGGGCACCACCTTAGGCATAAATGTTGGGTTTGTCCTCAGAGAAACCCTGTCTGGATGAAAAATGATAGAAGGTTCCAGAGCCATGAGTGCCTGCATCTCTGAAACTCATCTCGCAGAAGTTATTGCTAGGAGCAGAGCTGTTTTCCAAGATAAAAACTTTATATCAGCAGTAGCAGCTGGCTCAAAAGGAAGCAGGGCGAGTTTTTCCAAGACATAGTTGAGGTCCCATGCAGGCATTGGTTATCTCCTTAGAGGCCTTAAATTTTTGGCTCCACTGAGGTACTACCTTAAAGGATAAGAAAAGATTGGTGGCTCTGTATTGTAATGAGCCGAAATGGCAGAGGTATGAATTTTAATTGATGAAAAAGATAAGCCTTTATCCGGCATCTCAGTTAAGTATTGCAAAATCTGAAGAATGTTTGGTACAGCTGCATCAGTCCTTTGTGCCTGGTTCCAAGCACAGAATCTCTTCCATTTTCCAGCATAAGATTTTCTAGTACTAGGCCTTCTGGCTTCCAAAATGACATCCATCACAGCTTTACTGAGAGGTGTGTTTTGAATGACTACATTATCTGCCATGCTGCCAGGTTTAAGGTCCTGAGTTGGCTGTGCAGGATGTGATTGTTTTGCTGGGACAGTAGATTAGGTATTTGAGGTAAGGTCCAAGCGGGGCATTGAGACAAGTTCCTCAGGACTGGGTACCAGTACTGGCAGGGCCAGTCTGGGGCAATCAGTATCATCTTTGCTTCTCCTGTCTGACTTTTAAGAGTACCTTGGGGAGGAGAGGCAGTGGCGGAAACGCATATACTGAAAGTTTTTTCCAACTGAAATATAGGACCGTCCACTTTCCATGCTTATCTGTGATAAGTCCTTATGCAGAATCTTTTTAGTTGGTAGTTGTGAGGGGAGGCAAATAGATCTATGTCCTGGCATCCCCATTTCCTTGTGAACATGCTGAAGACTTGTGGATCCAGCTTCCACTCGTGGGGATCCATGAGGTTTCTGCTTGGTTCATCTGCCAAAGTATTTTCCTTTCCTGGCAGGAATTGTGCCTGCTGATGGACTTGCTAAGTCAATGCTGTGTCCCACAAAGTCATGGCTAGTCTGCAAAGAGGGTAAGAATGTGTGCCCCCCTACCTGTTTATATACCACATGACCGTGGTGTTGTCTATCAGTAGCTGTCTGGATGAAGTAGGTCCTTGAATGCTGTCAGGGCATTTTGAACCACTAGCATCTGATTGATACATAGATGCATTTGGCTTGAGGACCATGTGCCCTGAATGCATCTTCCTGCCATGTGGGCCCCCCCAGGCATAATCGGATGCATCCGTTGTTAGTGTTTGCCTGGCTGAGGGTAATGTGAATGGCTGTCCCTTGTTCTGGTGACAAGACTTTGCCCACCATCGAAACTCCTGTTGCAGGCAGGGGGTGAGAGTAATCATCGTTTCCAGGCTGTGGCAATGTCGAGTCCAAACACTTTATAGGTACCACTGAAGTTCCCTCATATGCAGTCTTGCATATGGAATTAGTAGGATGCATGACGCCATGAAGCCCAAAGCCTGCAGAATTTTTTCTTGCAGATAACTGGGCCTTTGTTGCCAACATTCTGAAATAGGTAGTCAGTTGTGTTTGTCTGGCGTGAGATAAGCCATCTGGGCAGTTGTATAAGCTTGCACCCAGGAATATCTCTTGAGAGGGTACTAGTTTTGATTTCTTTTCGTTGACTGTGTACCCTAGGCATGTTAGAAGTCTTTCCACAAAAGCCAGATGCTGTAAAAGAATGTCCTTGTTCTCTGCTTAAATTAGGCAGTCGTCCAAGTAGGGATACATTTGTATTCCTCTATGTCTGCAGAATGCAATTACTGGTGCCAGGCACTTTGTAAAGACCCTGGGCGCAGTAAATAAGCCAAAGGGCAGTGCAGACAATTGGTAATGCATTGTGCCAGCCTTGAATCTGAGGTATCTTCTACATGACTGTCTCATTGGGACATGCAGGTATGCCTCTCTTAGGAAGTTACAAGCCAAGCATTCTTACCGAGCATGGGCAGAAGCTGCTACAAAGTCAACATTTTGAATTTTGGTATATCCAGGGATGTGCTCAGAATAGATAGGTCCAGTATTGGTCTCCAGGCTTTGTCCTTTCTGGGTACAAAGAACAGTCGAGTAAAATCCTTGTCCCTGCTCTTGCTCTGGTACTTAATGAATGGTCTCCATGGCCATTAGGGACGAGACTTGTTTTTGTGCCTCTGCCCATTTTTTTTGGCAGATCTGGCCAACCATTTGCATTTGGCAGGGTATGGAAATGGAACTTGTAGCCTTGTGACACTATATTTAGAACCCACTTGTCCTGGGTTATAATCTGCCAATTTTGAGAAACAAAAGTGCTAATTTTCCCCCTAAGGGTGCTGCCAGGAGATAAGTGCTTGGTGCAGGCAGGGGGAAGTCATTGGGACTGTTTCCTGAATGATTGTGATTCGTCTTCTCCAACTTTGGAGGTAGAAGCACCCCATTGTTTTGACCTGTATGAACCTTGCACCTGGGATCTGCCTCTAGGGAGTCTAGATCTGCCCCTTTGAGGTCTGACACAGTAAAGGACCAATTCTTTGTAGGCCAGTGTCCACTAAACCTAGGTGGCTGTACTTGTAAAAAAAATCTTTGACAGTTTGCATAGATTTAGCTTTGTACTCCATTTTCTTAACACCTCTTCTGCCTTAACCCCAAACAAAGTATCATGCTGTAAAGGTGCATCTAATTTAACTTTGACATGATCAGGCAGATTTTGTTCCTTTAACCAAGCATGCCTCCTTATTACAGAACCCAGAATCATGCCCTGCAGGAGGCCTCCAAAGAATCAAAACCAATTGCAAAGTATGCTTTCCAACTTGTTCAGCTGCACACAATAAATCCTGCATTTCCTTGTTTTCTGCACATTCAGAGTTTAACAATATTTTCTGATTAAGCAATGCCATAACATGTTGCTGGTATTTGAGCACATGAAATTGACAGTTTAAGGCTCTTATAGCCAAGGTAAACCTTTTTTTCCCCACCTATCCAGTGCCCTAGAATCTGTCAGAGGGGGTAGTTTTTTTTGCAATGGAAGCCTTAACTCCTCTGGGACCCTGTGAAATAGGGTCTGCAGCAGGGTTTTTAAACAGGAATGCATGAGAGTCAGGAACCCTGTAGTACCTGTCAGGCTTAACAGGAGCTGGAGGTAAGGAGTCAGGGGTCAGACTAGACTCCGAAAAAACATCTACAATGTCTAACACAGGTGGAATGGCTAGAGGCCTGTGTTGAGGTAGTAAAAGGAAGTCCCTGAGTTTCTTTAGATTCGGAAAAATCTTGGCTCTCCCAGTGGAAATGCTCCCTCAGTGTGCAAGGTTTCCCCAAAAGAACAGTCTTCTGGAGGAGAAGCTGAAGGTATAGATTCCTCAGCATCAGAATCCTCATGGGGGGGGGGGGGTATTCCTGATCAGGAATAAGAAATAGAAACCTGATCTGAAGATTCATAGTCTGTCTCTTGCCTAGGCCTCTTACCAGGAGGGGAATGGGAATCAAGTCTTCGGCCATTTTGAGCATGTTTTTTGGGCATAGAGGCCTGACCACATGGCTGTTCAGTTCATTTCTTTGCTTTAGAAGGTGCTTTCTTCTTTGCCTTTGAAGCTGAAGTCGGTTAATGTAGAGATGTTTAGGCCCGAATACACCCTCAGAAGTCGGTGCCTGCTCAGCGACTCCGGACCCATCTGAGAGAATAGTGTCCAAGGCTCCAATACCTTGAGTTTCCAGTGGCATAGTAGATTCCACGTGGGAGTCTGTAGCGGCCTGCGACTCTAAAGCAGCGGGCGTCGAGGCTGCAAAAGTGCCTCACTGAAAACCGGCGACTGGCTTAGGAGAAGCTTCGTCATCAGTTTTGGGCCTCGGTTGTTTCCCTCCCTCTCCTTTTCCTTGCGTTTTTTTGTGAACTCCGGTAGTCGGATGGCTATCAGACGACATTTCTGGATAATTAAACCAGCATCCAAAATAATTTAAAGCAAAATCATACAGACGTCTGGTTAAATCTAGCACAATAACGACAACCTGAAACATTGTGATCAGGGCCTAGGCAAGGAATACAATAAGAATCAAAGTCGTTATGAGGTATTTGCTTTCCACAAGAAATACAATTATTTACGTTTTCTGACATCGGTCTGGAGCAAGAAAAAAGTTTCCCCAACGGGGTACTTAGCTTTATTGAAAACTTCGGATCTGAAACTCTAACACGAAAATCTCAGGAGTCTGACAACTGGCACTTGCAAACTGCTTTGGCTTTGGGCACTGTGTGGCAAGAACGACTTTAGAAAATGGCGTCTGCTGCTTATTTTATACCCCTGATGACCTGATGTCAGGGAAGGGGCGACAGCAACCAACGCAGGATCCAAGACTTTGGAATTCAGGCCGACAGTGCAACCTGCCAGCAGGATTACCCCTAATGTAATGACTGCAACAGTGAAACACGAAGAACATCGGAGAGTTTACTGTAATTCATAGGAGATAGGCTTGTGAATTAAAGTAAATCTGAGGATGTGAACAAGATGTAGAAAAAGGTCAGCATCAACACTGAAGAATACTTAAAGTATAACAAACAAGGAAGGGAGAAAGAGGAAATATGTGACTATGCAGGAAAGTGAGCCTAGTGATAACCACAAAAAGAGAAGGATGGGGATCTGGAAGTGACAGTGCGCAAGGACAAAAAAAAAAAAGGAGTAGCAAAGCTGGAAGTTCAAAGGGAGATGGCAGATAGAATGAATGGAAACGAATGCTGTTTCAGGTATATTTCTGAAAGAAAATGAAAAGAACTGGAACATCTGAGGTCAGCTGATGGGAGGGAGATTATAAAACAGAAAAAAAAATAGATACTGAGCAAGTATATCACCTTATTTTTCACAAACTAAAGGTAAAGGGAAGTGCAATATTTGAAGGGGTAAAGGGAAGTGCAATATTTGAAGGGAGGTAGTGCAAAGTACAAAAAATAGTCGATGGCTAGGATAAAAAATAGAGGGTGTGGACAGAAATATGGCGGTCCTACAAGAGAATAAGAAACGGGACAAGAGAGGCTGCATAATAACAGAGGCTTTAGAAATCTGGACAGTGAGATGGAGATGCTCTGAAGACCATCCAATCACAGGCCAGCACAGAAGTGACTCAAGACTGAACAAAAAAGTAACTCAGTACTGGGGTGTGGTGCTAAAGAGCAAGACTGTAAACATCTTGTACTTGCAATCATGGTTTTTGGCTGCAAGACTGAAAGACGAAAGACTATATTCTTTGCCAGCAAGTAAGATGCTGCACACGATCCTTTACCCAATTACACTTCAAATGACACCATAAAAATCTTCTTTAGCAATAGTTCAGAAATTAAAGGTAGTGGACTCCAAAAGACTGTTAGGCATCCGTACTGATATCGATATCCAGCTCAGATCGACCATTTACATACAATCACCACTAAAACCAACAAAAAATGAAGACATCTCTAAATTAGTGGAAACTTTTTTCCCCAGGGCAAGGCAAACCACTGCAGCAAAGTTCCCTCTACTCTTTCAATCAGCACACCTACTATGCGACTTACAGCCAACACTACTGCATACATGCGTGAAGTGCAGCTCACAATTCAACACCTAGTTCAAACTGACTTGCATTTGAAAAACGCCTAGCTTCTATACAAATATGCTTTACTGAAACTAATCTACACACACCACGTGGCACTATCCAACACTCAACCCTAGCACAAAACATAACAGGTGCTCCAATCTGCTACTGGTTGCACTACAGAAATGCAGATGTGTGGTAATATGAAGACTACATAATGATGCTTCTGCATTCGGTTTACTTTATTTAAATATAATGTACAACTTTTTCATGTGACTGTACAATCCAAATGCACATCAGATCCAGACATGATGTTTATTAGCTCAGATCTGTACTGCATCTGGGGATACACTGTCAACCACATGTACAAGTAAATATGAACTCTATTAGCTTAGCTAGACTTGTATTATTCAGTTCATCTGTATACATAACCCTTCCCACATATGTATTCCTATTTATACTAGTGCTTTATTTTTGTTCAAAGCTTTTTTCCCTGGGAATACACTGAAAATGAGATGTTCACAGTACAAACTATATACATACGGAAACGTATACATGTATGTGTGCATATGTGCATGTATATCATTACACATACACAAATGGGGAAATCTGGTACTTCTTCCGCACTGAAGTTGCTGACTGAGCTCCTTAAAACCGGGGGTGCACTGTAGCCAGTCCTGGTTAAGACTTCAAAGCAATCAAGAACTTGTAACTTGTTCAGAAATCAATGCCTCTTTACTGAAACATTAAATAAAAATATATAAACATTTAAAAACTAGAATCTTACTTGATATATTTTCTTCTCTTACCAATGTATAACCGACACTGTCTTTTTACCCATGTTTTATATCTTCTTTTACCTGGAGTGTTTTTATTAATTTCTTGTTATATTACTATGCTCAGCATGCATGATGTAACCTGTTTTGTGTATTATGCTGGATGTACTGTATTAATAACTTGATGCTGGAGCTTTTCTCCCTGGGCCTCCGCTGAAAATGGACCTGGTCCAGTCAGAATTTCCCAGTTAACAAATGTAAAATAAATAAAATATTTAAACAATAAAATACTATAAATATAAACAAAATAAAATGTTTTTAAAAATAAAAAAATACATTACATAGATAAAACAAAAGTTGCATACTCACCATAAAGATGCATGTGTTGTCTGTTATAATCCTTCAACCATCGGGTATTGATGTCGATCCCTTGCAGACTC
>NC_056746.1:745811943-745854443 GCF_019279795.1 Protopterus annectens | reverse complement strand
TTGACCTTGAATGCATCTGTCCTACATGTGTGCCCCCCATCAATGATCTGAGGCGTCTGTTGTAACTGTTTGACTTGCTTGAACTTTGCTGAAAGGCATACCTTCGTTTAAATGGCTTGCTTGAGCCCACCACAAAAATTCCCTTTGCAGGCATGAAATGAGTGGTATTACGTCTTCTAGGTTGTGGCTGTGTTGAGACCATAAGCTTTTTAGGTACCACTGTAGCTTTCTCATGTGTAGTCTTGCCAGAGGGATCAGAAGAATGCAAGATGCCATGAAACCCAGGGCCTGCAGGATTTTCCTTGTGGTCAGCTGGGTAAGCTTTGCTAGGCTTTTGAAGTAATCTGGTAAATGCTGTTTCTCCTCTGTGAGGAAAGCCATTTGTGATTGTGTGTCCAGTTTTGCTCCTAGGAAAATAATCTTTTGGGATGGCAATAGTCTTGATTTTTGAAAGTTGACTGTGTATCCCAAAGCCTGTAGCAACTGAATGACATAGTCCAAGTTTTTTATCAAGGTCCGTTTGCTGTCTGCTTGTATGAGGCAGTCGTCCAGGTAAGGGTATATTTGAATCCCCTGGAGTCTGCAATGTGCAACTACTGATGCCAGGCATTTCGTGAATACTCTGGGCGCAGTAGATAAGCCAAACGGCAATGCTGAGAATTGATAATGCTCTGTTTCTGCAAGAAATCTGAGGTATCTTCTGCAGCTGTGTCTGATTGGGACATGCAGGTATGCCTCCTTGAGGTCCAGAGTAATCAGCCAAGACCCCTTGCCCAGCATGGGAAGGAGTTGCTGTAACGTCAGCATTTTGAATTTTTGGCACAATGAGAAAGGTGTTTAGAATGGACAAGTCCAGTATAGGCCTCCATTGCTTTTCTTTTCTTGGAACAAGGAACAGTCTTGAATAGAATCCCTGGCCTTGTTCCTGAGGAGGAACCTTTTCTATAGCTTTTATTTGTAACAGCTTTGAAACTTGTAAAAGAGCCTCTGCCCTTTGATTTTGTGGCAGGTTTGGCATGCCTTGTCTCATTGGTAAGCTGTGGAAGTGGAACCTGTGACCTCTGTCTATTATGTCCAGAATCCATTTGTCCTTGGTTAAAATGTGCCAGTTCTTTGAGAATAAGGATAATTTTCCGCCTAGAGGTGCTTCTCTGAGCCTTGGTAGGCGGAGTGAAAGTCAAGTCATTGTGATTGTCCCTGTGGTGCAGGAGAACTCCCTGCACCACTTCTCTGATTTGGTGGCTGCCATTGGCGGCCCCTGTAGGAGCCTCGGTATTGCCCTCTACCTCGAGCACGCCTGTTTTTTTCCCCTTTGAAACTTGTCTGAGTCTGGAAAGGACCAATTCTTTGAAGGCCAATTCCTGCTGAATCTGGGAGGCTGAACCTGGAGGAAATCCTTGACAGTCTGTACTGATTTTGCCTTTTCCTCAAAAGCTTCTGTTTTTCCAGAGGTGCATCCAGGAGCTTAAATTTAACATGGTCTGGCAGTGGCTGTTCTTTCAACCAAGCATGTCTACGTATAATGGCCCCTGTCATGGCTGCCCTACATGAAGCTTCCAATGCATCATAACCACACTGAAGAAAATGATTGCTAACCTGCTGAGTATTATGAGCCAAATACTGCAATGCCTTTCTATCTATAGGCTCAGGAGAGGCTAACTTTTTCTGCAAATCATCCATTAAGTAATCCTGGTACTGAAACGTATGAAAAAGGCAGTTGAGTGACCTCATGGCAAGGGTGGAAGAGGTATAAACTTTTTTGCCCCATCTCTCCAGGGACCTAGCTTCCCTGTCAGCGGGCAGAGGGTTTTTGGCCGAGGAAGTAGCTACTCCTTTGGGGCCCTGTGAAATAGTTTCTAGATTCACAGAGTGGGCCTTAAAGAGATGCTTACGGGTTTCAGGGACCCTGTAATATCTGTCAGGCTTGACAGGAGCAGGAGGGAGAGAATCAGGCGAAGCACTGGAGTCTGAGTATACATCAAGAACATCCAACACTGGAGGAATAGCTAAAGGTCTGTGTTGGGGTAGCTTAAGGAAGGTACGTAGCCTTTTCCTGGAGTCAGAAAATTCCTAACCCTGCCACTGAAAATGTTCTCTCATGGAATGAAGAACTTCACCAAAAGAAATATCCTCTGGAGGGGAGGCAGAGGGAATTGAATCCTCAGCATCCGAGTCCTCATAGGCCTGGAAGGATTCTTCCTGGGTATCTGAGTGCTCTGAATCCCCAGAGGCTTCATCTGAAGAGAGGGTGCCTGTCTGCTCAGTTCTAGGCCTTTTATCTGCAGGCGGCTGAGAACCTCTGTCTGGGTGCGGCTGAGAACCCCTGATCAGAGAGATTAGATCTGCAGCAAGAGTCATGATCAGTCTATCAGAAGAGGGGCCCTGAGAAGTAGATTTAGGATGGGCCTTGGCCTGGCTGGCAGCCCTAGCACGTGCAAAGGCCTTGATGGACATGGATGCTGGAGGCCTAGCTGCCCCACGTGCAGGGGTAACCTTGTCCACAGGAATGGTGACAGGTAAATCTAAAGCTTCGGTTTCTGGAGGAAAAACAACCGGCACCGTTGAAATCTCCGGAACCGAAGTCCTCGTTAAAGCGGTGTAGTCGGCCTGGGGTGGTTGAAATACCGCTTCCGAAGGGACCGATGCACTTGCGGAGGGCTTAGGCGTGGTATCTGTGGACGACGCGGGCCGAGGATGTCGGTCCCGGTCCTTGCAGTTTTTGGTAGATTGTGCTGTCGGTTGTTCCGACTGCATGATAAGCAAAAGATTCGCCAAAAAAGTCTTCGGCAAATTCTGCCCGGCGCCTGAGTGTGCGCTTATTAAAGCAAGCACAGGCCGAGATGTCGTGGTCTGGGCCCAGGCAAGGGAGGCAGTAAGAATGGAAGTCCTTATGGAGGTATTTGTTTACCACAAGACAAACAATTAACTTTTTCAATTTTTTCTGACATCGGCAGAGGCAAGAAAAAATGTTCCCCAACGGGGTACTTAGCTTTAGATGACTTGGTAACTGAAAACACAGGAGCTGACTGACCGGCACTTGCGAACTGCTTCTGCTTCGGGCACCGCGCGGCAAGAAAGACTGAAGATGGCGTCGGCGGATGCCTTTATACTCCAGCCGCTCTGACGTTGGGGAGGAGGAGACATCAGTCGATGCCGGACCCAGACTTTGGAATCCGGCCAACCGAAGGGCTGCCTGAGGCAGGACAACCCATATGTCAGGACTGCAGTTGCATTCTTGAAGGACATCAGATGGGTTATCCTGCTGTCAGGCGGGTCCTCGGTCGGCCAAATTCCAAAGTCTAGGTCCAGCGTCGGTTGTCGTCGCTTCTTCCCTGACGTCAGTGCGTCAGGGGTATAAGAGGTAGCAGACACCATTTTCTTCAGTTTTTCTTGCCCCAGATGGCAGGTGCCCCCAGAAGGAAGGCAAACATAATGTTATAGATGCAATGTTGATAAATCAAAAACAGTAGTTGCAAGCAAATACACCATAAAAGAATACCCCAAAAAGGTTATATGAAAAGTGTTTGTCATAAGGCCTGTCCTAAGAGGGGTTGGAGGGAGGGAAACCTGGACTGCAGCTGTAATGAGCACTCTAACATCTACATTTATGGTAGGTACAAAACTGTACTATGTTCATCGTGCATACAGGTGCAGTCATAACAGATGGGTAGAATCCCAAAGCTAAGTAAGGGTGGTAGGCACTAAGTGGAACTAGGAGGGGCTAGGATGCCCTGCAGGACTGCTGTGGCAAAGCCCACTCTAGATTTTGAGTATAGTGGGAGGTGATAGTGCTTGGAGAAAGTGTGCACTGAACTCCAGGTGGCTGCTTCCAAAATGTCCTTGGTAGGGACCCCCCTGAGGAAGGCTGCAGAGGTAGCTGTGGCTCTGGTGGAGTGGGATCTGATGCATGCAGGCACAGTTTTTCCATGAAATGAGTAACAAAAGCATATGCAGTGGGCTATCCATTTTGAAATTGTCTGTTTGGAAATAGCCTTTCCCTGAGCACCTACAGCATAGGACACAGAGTTGCTCAGATTTCCTGAATGGCTTTGTTCTGTTCAAGTAGTAACGTAGTTGTCTGTGAATGTCCAAGGAATGTAGTAGTCTTTCCCCTTTGTTTTGTGGATTAGGATAAAAGGTAGGTAAGTGGATAGTCTGATTCAAAGCTACACTGGATACTACCTTTGGCATAAGGTAGGATTGGTTCATAAGGAAACTCTGTCCTGATGGAAAATGATGAATGGTTGCACAGCCATGAGGGCCTGCAGCTCCAAAACCCTGCGTGCTGGGGTGATAGCCAGAAGAAAGGCTGTTTTCCATGACAAGTACTGTAACTCTGTTGAAGAAGCTGGCTCGAAGGGAGAAAGGGTCAGCTTTTCCAATACATAGTTGAGGTCCCAAGCAGGGACTGGTGGTTTCCTTGGGGGTTTTAAATTCTTTGCCCCTCTGAGGAACTGCCTTAAGAGAGGGTGAGAGAATAATGGAGGATCTGTGTTGTATTGTGCAGAAATGGCTGAAGCGTGGATCTTGATGGAGGAGAAGGAAAGTCCACTGTTTAACATCTCAGCTAGGTACTGTAAAATTTGAGGTATATTTATTACCCAAGGATTCTGTCCCTTTTCTAGATTCCAGGCACAAAATCGTTTCCCTTTGGCGGAGTAAGCCTTTCTAGTAGAAGGTCTTCTGGCCTCCAAGATGACATCCTGCACCTCCTTGGAGAGGAGTAAAGTACAGTTTTGTACCTACCATAAATGTAGATGTCCGATAGGTTTGCATCTGCAGTCATAACATAAGGGTTTGTCCTGCCTCAGGCAGCTCTTCGGTCGGCCGGATTCCAAAGTCTGTGTCTGGCCTCGGCTGATGTCGCACTTTCCCCGACGTCAGAGCTTCTGGGGTATAAAGGCATCAGCCGACGCCATTTTCCTCAGTGTTTCTTGCCCCAGATGCCAGGCACCCTCTAGGAAGGCTAAATTTGGATAAATGCTGAAAAATTCCAAACAGTAGCAAATTATATACATATATATATATATATATGCAAACAAACAAATACACCATAATAGATTCCCCCAGCTAGCTGAAAGAGGGGTAAGCACCCTAGGAATACCACAGAGGGGAAGGAGGGTGGGTAATCCTGACTGCAGATGCAAACCTATCGGACATCTACATTTATGGTAGGTAGATAACTGTACTAGGTCCTTGTCCTTCAAGGATGCATCTGCAGTCATAACATATGGGTAGAATACCATAGCCAAACTGGGGGAGGAGGTACTACGAGAAGGATGGTGTAGTTAGGATCCCCTGCAGAACTGCAGTTGCAAACCCTGCTCGGGATCTGCAGTATAAAGGTAGATTGTAATGCTTGACAAATGTATGCACGGAGCTCCAAGTAGCAGCTTCTAAAATGTCCTTGGTAGCCACCCTTCGTAGGAAAGCTGTAGTGGTGGCTGTGGCCCTTGTGGAATGAGGCCTGATATTTTCAGGAGCTGTCTTTCCATGAAAGGAGTAGCAAAAACGAATGCAATTTCCAATCCATTTTGAAACTGTCTGTTTGGAAATTGCTCTTCCTTGCACCCCAGTTGCATATGCTACAAGAAGTTGGTCAGTTTTTCTGTTGGTTTTAGTTCTGTCCAGATAGTAGCGTAGTTGTCTGTGTATATCCAAGGTGTGCAAAAGTTTTTCTCCTTTGTTCTGTGGGTTAGGGAAGAAAGTAGGCAAATGAATAGCTTGGTTCAAGGATACCCTGGATACCACCTTTGGCATGAAAGTAGGATTGGTTCTCAGTGACACTATCCTGGTGGAAAATAAGAAAAGGCTGCACTGCCATTAATGCCTGTAACTCGGATACTCTTCTTGCTGAAGTGATTGCCAGAAGAAAAGCAGTTTTCCAAGATAAAAAACTGTAGGTCTGCTGATGCTGCTGGTTCAAAAGGAGGTAGTGTCAATTTTTCCAGCACAAAATTGAGATCCCATGCAGGTAGAGGGGGTCTCCTTGGAGGTTTAACATTTTTGATCCCTCTCAAAAATTGTCTAAGCAGAGGGTGAGAGAAGATAGGTGGATCCATATTGTATTCTGCTGAAATTGCTGAAGCATGAATCTTAATGGAAGAATAAGACAGGCCATTGTGGAACAATTCTGCTAAGTACTCTAGGATGTGTGCCAGGTTTGCCACTGTGACCTCTGTACCCTTTGATGTGCTCCAAATGAGAAATCTCTTCCATTTAGCAGAGTATGTCTTCCTTGTGGTAGGTCTGCGAGCCTCCAGGATAATGTCCTTCACCCTCTGAGATAAAACAGTTTGGTTTGGTTTTAAGGAATTTTCCAGGCAGTTAGTTGCAATGTTTTCAAGTTTGGATGCAGGGGTCTTGAAATTGTTCTGCGTTAGAAGAAGAGGCCATAGGGGAAGAGGCCATGAGTTCGCCTGAGACATGCTTCTCAGTAGCGGATACCAGTGCTGTCTTGGCCAGTCCGGAGCTATTAGTATCACCTTTGGCTGTTCCTCCCTGATCTTCAGTAGAACCTTGTACATCAATGGGAGAGGTGGAAAGGCGTATACTGTTAGGGCATTCCAGCTGAAAGAGAGAGTCCACCCTCCAGGCTTGTGGGTGGTATGTCCTTGAGCAGAATTTCTTCAGTTGGTGGTTGAGTGGGGAGGCGAACAGATCTATCTCTGGCATTCCCCATTTCTTTGTTATGAGTTTGAAGATGTCTGGATGCAGCATCCATTCGTGTGCATCCATGGTAGTTCTGCTTAAGCTGTCTGCTAGTGAATTTTCTTTTCCTGGTACGAATTTGGCCTGCAGCTGGATATTGAGATTCAGGCATAAGTTCCACAGATTCATTGCCATCTGGCATAGAGGGTAGGAATGTGTGCCTCCTTGTTTATGTACCACATGACCGTGGTGTTGTCTGTCCTTATTAACAGATGTCCTTGCTGGAGGAATGGTTTGAATGCCTCAATTGCATGCCTCACTGCCAGCATTTCCTTTTGGTTTATCTGCATGCTTAGCTGCCCTTGAGGCCATAGGCCTTGGATGCATTTGTCCTCCATGTGTGCTCCCCATCCTCGGTCTGAGGCGTCCGTGGTGATGGTCTGCCTTGTTTTTGGTTTGTTGAAAGGCAACCCTCTGTTGGACTGGCAGGCCTGAGCCCACCACAGGAATTCCTTTTGAAGGCATGGAATGATTGGCATCATGGTTTCCAGACTGACTGTGTTGAGACCATACATTCCTTAGGTACCATTGCAATTTTCTCATATGCAGCCTGGCATGTGGAATCAAGATTATGCAGGATGCCATGTAACCCAGGGCCTGCAGGACTTTCCTTGCAGTAAGCTGAGTTTGTCTTGTCAAAATCATGAAATAATCTGGAAGTTGTTTTGTTTTTCTTCTGTGAGAAAAGCCATCTGAGTGATTGTGTCCAGATCCGCACCTAAAAAGGTCATCCTTTGGGATGGCACTAGTCTTGACTTTTGGATGTTGACTGTGTATCCCAAGGCCTGTAGCAGGTGTATGACATAGGCCAAGACCTTTAACAATTTTTTCTTGTTGTCCGCTTGTATTAGGCAGTCGCCCAGGTATGGATAAATTTGAATTCCCTGAAGTCTGCAATGTGCAATTACTGATGCCAGGCATTTCGTGAATACTCTGGGCACAGTAGATAAGCCAAAGGGCAATGCTGAGAATTGATAATGCTCTGATCCTGCAAGAAATCTGAGGTGTCTTCTGCAATCTGGTCGGATAGGGATGTGCAGGTATGCCTCCTTGAGATCTAGAGTCACCAGCCAAGACTCCTTGCCCAGCATGGGAAGAAGTTGCTGTAGGGTCAGCATTTTGAATTTTAGCACAATGAGATAAGTGATGAGCGCGGACAGGTCAAGAATAGGCCTCCATTGGTTTTCTTTTCTTGGTACCAGGAATAATCTGGAGTAAAATCCTTGGCCTTGTTCTATAGATGGTACCCTTTCTATAGCTTTCATCTGAAGTAAATTGCCGATTTGTCTTAAAGCCTCTGCCTTCTGGTTTGGTGGAAGGTTTGGCATGCCGCCCCTTTTTGGCAAAGTGTGGAAGTAAAACCTGTATCCTTTGTCTATTGTTTGCAATGTCCATGTATCCTTTGTAATGCAATGCCAGATTTGAGAATAAAGCCAGCTTTCCACCCAAGGGAGCTTCCAGTTGATCCCTGGTAGGCGGAATCAGAGTCAAGTCATTGGGTCTGTCCTGTGGTAGTGGTTGTAATTGTAGCTGTGGCACTACTCCTCTGGTTGGCACCCTGTAGGCACCCTTTGATTGACCTCTGCCTCTAGGGTGTCTGTTCCTGCTCCTCTGTGCTCTGGAGGTGTCTGGAAAGGACCAATTCTTTGTAGTCCAGTTTCTGCTGAACCTCGGAGGCTGGACCTGCAGGAATTCCTTTACTGTTTGCACAGATTTTGCTTTTTCTTCCACCTTCTTTAAAATCTCCTGTGCAGGGGAGCCAAATAAATTTTGTTTCTCCATTGGAGCATCGAGGAGTTTAGCCTTGACATGGTCTGGCAAAGATTGCTCCTTCAGCTAGGCATGCCTACGAATTACTGCCCCAGTCATAGCTGATCTAAATGAAGCCTCCAGTGCATCATAGCCACATTTTAAGAAATGATTACTGACCTGCTGAGAGTTGTATACCAAATCCTGAAGGGATTTACGGTCTAAAGGTTCAGGAGAAGAAAGCTTCTTACTCAGCTGATCTAACAAAAATTCTTGGTACTGTATCATATGGAATTGACAGTTTAATGCCCTGGCAGAAAGAGTAGCAGATGTATAAACCTTTTTCCCCCATCTCTCTAATGCTCTAGACTCTCTTTCAGAGGGTAGGGGGTTTTTGGCAGTAGCAGCTGCAACCCTTTAGGGCCCTGAGAAATAGTTTCTGGATCTGCAGCATGGGCTTTATACAGGTGGAAGTGAGAATCCGGGACCCTGTAATATCTGTCAGGTTTGGCAGGGGCTGGGGGAAGATAATCAGATGCAGTACTGACATCATTGTACACATCATCAATTACAATTAGAACAGGTGGTATGGCTAAGGGCCTATGCTGGGGCAAATGCAAAAAGGTCCTTAATCTTTTTCTAGAATCAGAGAAATCCTGACCCTGCCATTGAAAGTGCTCCCTCATGGAGTGTAAAGTCTCCCCAAAGGAAAATTCTTCAGGAGGGGAGGCCGAAGGAATAGAATCTTCTGCATCTGAATCCTCTAAGGCGAGTAGGCCCCTTCCTGATGGTCTGACAAATCAGATCCATCCGTGGAGTAATCTGAGGAGAGAGGTTCAGAGGGATCAGTCCTGGGCCTTTTGTCTGGAGGAGGTTGGGAGGCCCTGTCTGGGTGAGGTTGGGAACCCCTAATTAAGGATATAAGGTCCTCAGCAAGACTGAGAATTTGAGAACTAGAGGAAGGCCTCTGGGAAGTAGATTTGGCAGGCAAAGTTTTTGAAAGTTTGGCAGATGTAGGCCTGGAGAAGGCCTTAACAGACATAGAAGCTGGGGGCCTAGCTGCCCCACGAGCAGGGGTAGAAATGTCCAAAGGTATGGTGTCTGACAATTCTTGAGCACTAGCTTCGGTAGGGAGTTCTGAAGCCGACTCAGCCGGGGCCTCTCTGGCCTCGGTGGTCGGAGGTATGGTTTTGGTAGTAGTAATAACCGTGGACTCTGTTTCAGCCGAAACAGAGACACTCGCGGTAGACCTAGCTGTGGTTTCAGCCGAAACTGCGGGCCGCGAGTGTCGGTCCTTTTCCTTGCGTTTTTTGACCATATGCGAAGTCGGAGTCTCCGATGACATTTTATAAGCAAAAGCGGTTCCAAAAAATTCCTCTGCAAACTCCGACCAACGTCTAAGAGTCCGTCGGTTGAAGGAGGCACAGGCTAAACAAGCTGATACGTCGTGGTCTGGGCCTAAGCAAGGAAGGCAGTAAGAATGGAAATCCTTATGAGGTATTTCCCACAAGTTAAACAATTTACTTTGTCTGACATCGGCTGAGGCAAGAAAGAGTCCCCAACGGGGTACTTAGCTTTTTTCGAAGTCTTCGGTAGCTGAAATCTCTGGATCTGACCGACCGGCACTTGCAACAGCTTCTGCTTCGGCACCGTGGCAAGAAAGACTGAGGAAAATGGCGTCGGCTGATGCCTTTATACCCCAGAAGCTCTGACGTCGGGGAAAGTGCGACATCAGCCGAGGCCAGACCCAGACTTTGGAATCCGGCCGACCGAAGGGCTGCCTGAGGCAGGACAACCCTTATGTTATGACTGCAGATGCATCCTTGAAGGACATCTGTTGGGAAATCAAGGAATTCTCCATGCAGTAGATTTAGAGTTTTGAGATGGCTGTGAAGGGTTTTGTAGTTGTGCTGGGACAACAGAAGAGGCACTAGAGGTAGGATCCATGGTGGGGAATGTGTCAGGCTCCTCAGGAGCGGATACCAGTGTTGTCTTGGCCAGTCTGGAGTGATGAGAATCATTTTCGGCCTCTCTGCTCTGGCTTTTAATAGAACTTTGGGCAGCAGAGGAAGAGGCGGGAAGGCACAGACTGTCAATGCTGCCCAATTGAAGGAAAGTGCGTCCACTTTCCAGGCCTGTGGATGATAGGTCCTTGAACAAAATTTTTTCAACTGGCAATTTCTGTGGGTAGAAAAGAGATCTATGTCTGGCTGTCCCCATGCCTGAGTTATCTTTGTGAAAAGTTGAGGATGCAACTTCCATTCGTGTGGATCTGTCATATTTCTGCTTGGGTTGTCTGCCAGTGTGTTTTCCTTCCCGGGCAGGAATTGTGCCTGCAGTTGAATTTGCAATTCCAGTGCTGTGTTCCATAGGGTCATGGCTTGCCTGCACAGGGGGTATGAATGAGTTCCGGGTATGAATGAGTTCCCCCCTGTTTATGTACCACATCACTGTGGTGTTGTCTGTCCTTATCAATAGCTGGTCTGGATGCAGTAGGTCTTTGAAGGTCATAATAGCCTTTTGCACGGCTAGCATTTCCTTTTGATTGATGTGGAGGTGCTTCTCTTTTCGGGTCCATTTTCCCTGAATGCACTGATCTGTCATGTGTGCTCCCCAGGCGTAGTCTGAGGAGTCTGTTGTGATGATTTGAGTTGCTTGAGGTACACAGAAAGGAAGACCTGTGTTTCTTTGGCAAGCTTGAGTCCACCACAAAAATTCCTTTTGAAGGCATGGAATGAGTAGAATGACTGTTTCCAAGCTGTGGCTGTGTTGAGACCATAAGCTTTTTAGGTACCATTGAAGTTTCCTCATATGCAGCTTTGCACATGAGATTAGTAGGATGCAAGATGCCATGAATCCTAGAGCCTGCAGGATTTTCCTTGCAGTTAAGCCTGGTGTAAGTTGCCATTTTTCTGAAGTATTGAGACAGTTGCCCTTGACTGTCTGGCGTGAGGTAGGCCATCTGGGTGGTTGTGTCCAAGCTGGCACCCAGGAAAATTATTTGCTGAGAGGGTATTAGTTTTGATTTCTTTTTGTTGACTGTGTATCCTAGGAAGTTCAAACAGTTTTATTACAAACGCCAGGTGCTGCAGTAGTATGTCCTTGCTGTTCGCTTGGATCAGGCAGTCATCCAGATATGGGTAGATTTGTATCCCTTGTAGTCTGCAGAAGGCGATTACTGATGCCAGGCATTTCGTAAACACTCTGGGCGCAGTAGATAAGCCAAAGGGCAATGCAGAGAATTGGTAATGGGTTGAACCTGCATGAAATCTGAGGCATCTTCTGCAATCTTGTCTGATAGGGACATGCAGGTATGTCTCCTTGAGGTCCAATGTTACCAGCCAAGACTCCTTGCCCAGCATGGGAAGAAGCTGCTGTAATGTGAGCATCTTGAATTTCGGCACCTGTAGATATGTGTTTAGGATGGATAGGTCTAAGATAGGTCTCCAATCTTTGTCTTTCCTCGGTACCAGGAATAGTCTGGAATAAAACCCTTGACCTTGTTCTTTTGCAGGTACCTCTTGAATTGCTTTCATGTCCATGAGAACTGAAACTTGTTTTTGTGCCTCTGCCCTTTGATTTTGTGGCAGGTTTGGCATGCCTCTCATTTTTGGAAGAGTGTGAAAGTGGAACCTGTAGCCTCTGTCTATAATGTCCAGAATCCATTTGCCTTTTGTAACAATATGCCAATTTTTTTGAGAATGTCAATTTTCCGCCCAAAGGTGCTGCCATTAAAGCTTTGTTTGGCAGGTGTAGGGGGAAGCCATTGTGTCTGTTTTCTAAAAGACTGATCTATCTTCTCCACCACTTGGGGTTGGTGCTTGCCACTGTCTGGCTCTGAAGGATCCTTGAGGTTGCCCTCTGCCCCTTGGGCGCCTGTATCTGCCCCTTTGAGGTCTGTCCGTGGCTGGAAAGGACCAATTTTTTGAAGGCCAGTTTCTGCTGAAATGTGGAGGCTGTGCCTGCAGGAAATATTTCACTGTTTGCATCGATTTCGCTTTTTCCTCTATTTTCTTTAGCACCTCCTCAGCATTAACACCAAACAATACATCTTTTTGAAGAGGTGCATCTAATAATTTAGCTTTGACATGATCTGGTAAGGTTTGCTCTTTGAGCCAAGCATGCCTACGTATAACAGACCCCATAACAGCAGCTCTACATGAGGCCTCTAAAGCATCAAAACCACACTGCAAGGTATGTTTACCCACCTGCTCTGCACCATGCAACAAATCCTGCAACTCTTAAATCTGGTTGTTCTGGTTGCGTCATCTTGCTTTGCGGCTGAGATATCAAAAACTGTTGATACTTTAACATATGGAACTGACAGTTTAGTGCCCTCATGGTTAAAGTGGCCGAGGTGTACACCTTTTTCCCCCACCTTTCTAAAGCTCTGGAATCTCTCTCTGAAGGTAATGGATTTTTAGCAGTAGAGGCCTTAATTCCCTTGGGACCCTGTGAAATTGTTTCTGGGTCAGCAGTATGGCTTTTATATAGGAACTAGTGAGAATCAGGGACCCGGTAATACCGGTCTGGTTTAACAGGAGCTGGAGGCAAAGAATCAGGATTAAGGCTGGCTTCTGTGTACACATCATCCAATATATCTAAAACAGGAGGGATAGCCAGAGGCCTATGCTGGGGGAGCAGAAGAAATTCCCTGAGCCTTTTCTTGGAATCTGAGTAATCTTGGCCTTCCCAGTGAAAGTGTTCCCTCAATGTATGCAGGGTTTCCCCAAAAGAGAAGTCCTCACGGGGGGAGAGGGAGGGAATAGACTCCTCTGCATCAGAGTCTTCGAATGGAGAATAGGCATAATCCTGGTCCTCAGATAGTAGTAGTCTTCCTCTAATCTGGGCCTTTTATCAGAGGGGGGATGAGAACCCCTGATCAAATCCTCAGCCATTTTAAGCATCTGTTTTTTAGGCATGGTGCTTGAGAGGGGGTCTGAGGAACCTGTTTTTTGGTTTTCATGGCTGCTTTAGATTTAGTGAAGGCTTTAATAGAGAAGGAGGAAGGCCTGAAGACCCCTTGAGAAATGGCAGGCCTGTCTAAATTCTGAGTTTCCCCGCCAGGAGTGGCGTCGGGATCTGTAGTAGGAATGGGGGCAGAGGAGCCTGCGACCTCTGGTACTGAAGACACCGGTAATGCATTGTCATCGGTACTCAGGGGCTGCGTAGGTGCCTCGCTGAGTACCGGAGAACCGGTAGTCTTCCTTAGCATGGTTTCAGTAGGTGGTGCGGACCTAGTATGTCAGTCCTTATCTTTGTGTTTTTTGCTCAAAACTGGAGTCGGAGTACCCGACGACATATAATTAAATTTTTTGCCAAAAAAGTGAAGGGCGCCCGACGCTTAATAGTGCGCTTATTGAATCTAGCACAAAAACGGCAGGCCGAGAGGTCGTGGTCTGGGCCTAAGCAAGGTATACAGACAGAGTGGAAATCCTTCTGCAGGATTTGCTTCACACATGAAATGCAATTATTAACTTTGTCTGACATCGGTCTGAGGTAAGAAAAGTTTCCCCAACGGGGTACTTAGCTTTCAAGACAACTTCGGCTGAAATACTTTCGTAAATCTCAGGAGTTGGCCGACCGGCACTTGCAAACTGCTTCTGCTTCGGGCAACGCGCGGCAAGAAAGACTGAAGAAAATGGCGTCTGCTGCCTCTTTTATACCCCTGACGCACTGACGTCAGGGAAGAAGCGACGACAACCGACGCCGGACCTAGACTTTGGAATTCGGCCGACCGAGGGCGCGCCCGACGGCAGGATAACCCATCTGTTATGACTGCAGCTTTATGCACGATGAACATCAAAGTACTCCAAACACAATAACACTTGGCGCCAAAGCGATGGGACGGGAGAAGGTACCTATACTAACCTAATCTGAGGAAAAAAGGAAAAAATTTTATTCACAGAAAGTTAATAACCCACTGCTAGCTGGAGCTCAGAAGACACTGTTGCAAATCGCAGAAAACGAGATCTGGGGATGGAAGGCTGTGGAGGTTTATTATGGGTAAGGGGAGGAGTCTGGAGCTCGAAGCTGATGCTAGCAAAAGTTCCTGGCTTGGATCAGATACGAATCCGTAACCCACAGGTGGAAGATCAAATGAAGTAAACTACTTCAGATCCCTTTTTTCCATCTGGTGGTTTGGTACCGATTCCACAAAGCCCTGAGAGCACACATTCTGAATCTGAGAAATAGCCTCTGCCCTTCGGTTTTGTGGCACATCAGGTTAGCCTGAGAATCTTAGTCTTTTGATGAGGAGTTTGTAGCAGTTTGAGATTACTTCCAGAACCCACTTGTTGGAAGTGATGAGGACCCAGTTCCTCAAACAGGGGAATGTCTTCCTCCTATTTTGTCTGGGGTTGGTGGTGGGGGTACTGGGTGTGGGGTGAGTCATTGCAGATCTCTGCTGGGCCCTGTGGCCTAAAATTCCCCAGTCTGTGTGTTCCTGAGGACCACTGTCTTGCCCTCTGCGATTCCTGCTTGCCTAGGATGCCTTTCCCTTTGGATTTACCTCTGACTGGGAGGGAAAGGACCAATGCTTAGTGGGAAAATTCCTACTGAACCTAGGTGGCTGTACCTGGAGGAAGTCTTTGACAGAGTGCATGGATTTTGGTTTATCATGCATCTTTAACACAACCTCAGCCTTTGGTCCAAACAGGGAATCCTTATTCAGGGGTGCATCTACCAGTTGAGGTTTGACATGTTCTGGTAATGTCTGTTCCTTAAGCCAAGCATATCTTTTGATGACCGAGCCAAAGGCTGCAATTTGGGAAGATGCTTCTAAGGAATTATCCTTAGTCCAAGGAGTACCTAGCTACCCGGGAACTGGAATGGCAGAGACAGGAAATATTCTGCTTCATTTTTTTTTAAATACCCTGTTAGCATTTTATTTGGAATTGGCAACGGAGGGCCCACATGGCCAGGGTACAGAAGTGCAAACTTCTCAAATCTGTCAAGGGCTCTGCTTTTTGTTTTTCCCCTATAGGTAATGGAATTTTTAGAAGTACTAGCCCTAACTCCTTTGGGGGCTGGGGTGACGCCATTAGGGTCAGAACAGGAGTTCTTAAAAGGAATTTATGCAAGTCCATAACCCTGTAAAATCCTGTCTGGTTTACGAGGGTTGGGGGAAGAGAGTCTGGATTGAGACAAGATTCCACAAAGACAACTTCTATCACTTCCAAAACTGGAAGTGATAACCAAGAGTTTGTGTTGTGGGGAGATCAATGAACTCCTTTGACCCTCTTTTTAGCTTGGTGGTTCCTGTGCCTGCGAATGGGAAAACTCTGTCATGGTATGCAGCGTCTCCCTAAAGGTAATGTCTGCAGTGGGTGAAGCTGCCAACACCTCTTCTGAATCAGAATCCTCAAAGGAGGTCAGGAAGGGTTCATCTTCAGGGGCAGACTCATCCTGATAAGTCTTCACCTGAATCCAGGGGTTCTGAAAAGGTCTACCTCTGACCAAAGAAATAAGGTCTTCAGCCAACCTGACCAATGATAACCTGT
The DNA here is from genome assembly GCF_019279795.1 of Protopterus annectens. Lineage (NCBI taxonomy): Eukaryota > Metazoa > Chordata > Ceratodontiformes > Protopteridae > Protopterus > Protopterus annectens. The sequence goes on along the minus strand of NC_056746.1, from coordinate 745,838,481 downwards.
GGGTTTGGAGCCAGTAGGCCTAGGCACAGTACTGGAGGTTGAGCTCATTTTAGACGTAGCTTTTCCCTTGAGCCTAATACACATCTGCTTCTGACACCAGTCTCCTTGAAAGAGATACCGGATGTTGGTGGACGCCCAGAAAAGATGTCATTGGTTAAGGATCATTTGTCAGAAGCAGAGGTCTGCTTAGTGACTCCTGACCCACCCAACAAACCAAATGCCAAGGCCTGCATTGCAGTTGAGGGACCCAACAGCATGTCAGATTCTGAAAGAGTTTTGACAGAGGCCTGTGCCACCACCTTGCTAGTGAAGGAGGCTGCGAAGGTGCTTCACCTTCCTCTGTGATGAGCCTTGGGGAACTGGTCAGAGAAAGGTTGTCGTCAGAGGTCCTATGTTTGGGCCTTTTTCCTTCTTTCACGTAGGGAGCTCACCTTGGGATGATCAACAGACGCCATTGCACAATGGAAAGCAGACTGCTGACTTAGGTGCTTAGACATGATTTCAACCCTATGCCTTATAGTCCTATAATTGTCATGGTTTGTGCCTAAACAAAGGCAAGGTATGAAAGTCTGTGTGGGATTGGTTTACCACAACAAAGACAGTTGACTTTAGCTGACATGAGTCACAAGTAAGGATGAGAGTTCCACCAACGCGCTACTTAGCTTTAGAAGAATTTTTCACTCCGGTGCGGACCAACCAATGTACTCAACTGCTTCGGGCTCCAACAATAAAGACTGATATGTTGTCATCTGGCTCCCTTTATACCCAAACATCCTGACATCAGGGTAGGGTATCCGCTAGCTCTGGGAGGAGGGAATTTTTTATTCTAGTACTTGGGCTGACCATAAACCAAACTGCACAGCTACTGGAATCTGACCTGTTGGCCTCTGGGTATGATTAATAAAGTGCATCATAACAATAAAAACACAGTCAAAATGCTGACGCGTTTTGCATGTGTGCGTGTCTGTTCATGAAAAATCTGCATCACCTCTAACGAAACCTTAAAAAAAGGGTCATCTGTAGTGTTTATGTTTCTCGGAGTCTTTCTTGGTGGATCCTGCATGTACAGGACTTTTACTCCCTTTTCTACAAAAGAGGGCCCTACTTATGGAATAAAGAGTCCCCACCACTGCTTCAATTTAAAAAAAAGGTCAGTCAGTAAAAGGTGTTCAACTCTGGACCTTCACCTACATGTTCATACTCAATTAGATTCGCATTGTCCATATCAATTTATCTGACAGAAGGCCTTCATCATTGCATAGTATCAATTTAGATTACAGAACCAAGCTGAAAATTAAATGAAACAAGCCTATGACATGTGTGAATATACCAAGGGATAAAGGTTTACACTTGTATCATAAAAGCGGAGGAATGTAGTCTGTAATGAAGTTAAAGGCCATAAATTATAAATATCTTTGATTTAAATAATATGCACTTTTATTAACATCAAACTTTCAGAGACAAAGATGACAGTGTGTAACATTAAATGATTTCTTTACACTGTACAATACTGGTGCCCCTATTAATCATCCAAGACGACTCTTGCAAAAATAAGGCAGCAAGGAAATCATGGTCTCCCTTACAAGTAAATTTGAAAAAATCTGCTATTTTGCCTACAGGTTCATGCAAGTCCCATAGATAAGCCAATGCTACGTGCCAGAGGAAATATGCTGCCCCATTACCAAACAATGTGCTAACAATTAGGTGCATAGAATATGAAATGACAGAGAACCCAAGCTCAAGAAAGGTACTACACTGCAGAGGTCTTTGCACAAGCCATTACTACTTGAATTCAAGATACCATGGACATAATTACAAACCTTGCTTTTGCCTAGTTGATGACTTAAGATGCAGTGTTTAAAAAAAAATGCTTTGCATCAAATAAATTCCTATCAGTTGTATTAATCATTTTTGCAGCATCCTAAACCCTCAACACTTCTCATAAGACTAAGAGTAATCTCCAAATTTCACTTGCATGTAATGAAACAGACTGTAAAAATCTGCAAAGATTAAAAAAAAATCAAACAGGAGAACAAATATTCAGATGACTTAGCCCATGAAAAGCTTCCTACCTGCAAAGTGTTCGTGAAGAAGTCATGGTAGAACATAGGCCAATCCTGCCTGCCAATGTCAACAATGACTTTGCACAGCTTATTCCTGATGAAGTTTGGCAAGCTTTTGTGCTGTGTTAGCAGAAGTTTAGGCAAGCAGCTTCGAATTTCCATCTTATCCTGAGAAGGGACCCCAAGCCACATTTTGTTGATAAGATTCTATGAAGGAAAAGAAACACTATTAGAAGTCCATCGGGGCTGTTTTTTTTCTGAAAACTGCATACAACTGTTTAAAGTTAACTTACATTTAACAAATTTCAGTTCGCATAGCATCTTGGGTGGTGCAGTTGTGCAGCAGTTAACGTTGTCACCTCACAGCAAGAGGTTCTCCAGTTCGATTCTTGGCTGGGGTGTCTTCTGTGTGGAGTCTGCATGCCCTCCCTGGGTTCACGTGGGATTCCTCCGGGTGCTCCTGTTTCCTCCCACATTCAAAAGACATGCATCTGGAGCGTTTCTCCATCTCCCTCCACTGAAAACAGGTGCTAACCTAGTTGGACTCCCAGTCAACAAATGTTAAATACATAAATTTAAATAAAACAAAATAAACATTTTACACATCATTGCTAACAGCAACAGGTATCAGCAAGGGAAATAAGACAAGCAAGTTCCTACAAAAAAGCTCCCCAAGATAGCTTTTGCAGAAGTCACCCATCACCCTTCATGTAAATGAAATTTGTATACTTTTGCAGTTCAGCAACAAAATTCAATGCGAGTGGAAGAACAGAATAAGCGAAAGTCAAAGGATAGGATTCACAGCACTATACACAGTATAAAATTAGTGGTGACATCAGCCATGAGCAAAGTGTGGGCAACTATGACCGCTCAACAGCATAATGGTCAAAAAAGCATAGTAGGCACTGCCAATTGCTCAACTGCTTAGTGCAAGAATTCTAGACAAGGCCAAATAATAGTAGGACAAAGGCACAAAATCAGGGGCAGATTTTAAATGTTACTCTTATAAACTCAGTATTACAGGTTTTGCATCTGCATGCATTTAAGTGATGTAAGTATGAAACTCACATGTCTGGCATTTATTGACTTCAGTTCTCAATGATTTGCCAGAAAACCACATACTTTAACAGACCAAAAATCCAGACATACTGCAAACTTCTGTTCAAATGAGAGGTATGTTCACAGCATGCTAGAGAGAGCAGGAAGACAAGAAATAAGAAATCACATGCAAATGACGCAAAAAGTATAAGGACCGAGAAATCCAACATGGCAGACCAATTCAGAAAGAAAAAAGGCAGTGCCTTCCATGTTTAGTCATTCTCAATGCCAAGCTTTATGGCATGCACGATGACAACCCTAGCTAGCAATGAAACAGCAGTAACACAGCAACATGCTGTTAGGAGTCACTGTTAATGTTGCACATCATTAGCATTTGCATTAAAGAGGGGCTACACACAGTGCCAACCTAAAAAAACAAGCAGAATATGGACCTCTTCCAAACAGACAAGGACACTAAGAGACCTTGCTGAACTAAACTAAGCTTCACTGCACACAACACATTTTCTCACTCTGTCCCAAACTGTGGGAATCTCTCCTCATAGGTAATTCCCTCTTGCCCCACTTTCCATTCACAAATAAAAGCACATTTCAAGACTCTAGAAAAGTCAGCCATATAACAACCTCTTCATTTCCTTCTTCCATCTACACACTTTGCTCTGACTACTTTTGATTGTGCATCCTTTTGCAAACAGATTTCAATTCTACATATAATATATTGTTTTTCACTTACTTTTTTACGTCATTTCATTTATCTAGTGCCTTTATTCCCCTCAAACCAACTATGATATTCATTTTGTAAATATATGTATATATTCTATCATTCAATATGTATATAATGTCATGTGACAGTTCCCCCAGCTGATACTGAAATGGGCCCAATGGGATCAGTGCTCTATCCCTATTAAAGAATAACTTCCCCACAAGACAAATGTGATATGAAAGGTATGCCCATTTCTGCAGATATACAAGAATTTCAGCATTAACCATCTTTGTTACATAGACAAGTTAGGAATATCAAAGCCAATCAGCATTAAGAATACAACGACCCCCCCCCCACACACACACTTTTTTTTTTTTTTTTTTTTTTTTTTTTTACATTATTTGAAAACAGAGTATATTTGGCTTCCCCAATACCAATAAAGCCCATTACCTGTGATCCTGGGAGTCGCAGGTTGCACCCATTTTGCTATCAAGAAAGCACCCAAAGTATTAGCAATAGTTCAGCAGAAAGAACACCCCCTGAACTGCCAAGTGGACTTAACACCAAGGACATGCACCTTATGCTCCACCCAGCAGTTCACACAATATGCATATCTGGCACATGAATGACATACAAATAGTCCTCTATCAGGATTCCAACCCCAGGGTCACCTGCTAACAAGGCACACAGACATACGAAACAAGTCTATACATATGGCACACATGCTGGGAGCAGGCCATATACAATAAAGTTGCGGGATATGCCAAAGTGGTATAGCTGATGACCCCAATACACAAACCTCAGAACAAAGCAAGAAGATTCCTACAATACAAAACCCCAAAACAAAGCATCTATTCTACTGAAAGGATGTTTTCCATGTCAATACATCTTAGGAGGGGCACTGCAAGACAGTGGGGCACATGCACTAAGGCAGCTGCTGTATGCTTGACGATCAACAACATGGTACTGTACAAACAAATGTACCAAAATGTGATCATCATGGCAGGACTTGCTATCCAAGTCAAAGCAGCAGCAAAGGAGTAGGGTGGGGAGTCAGGAGAAGATGAAATCACAGAAAAGGTGAGGTAGAACCCACAGTACATTACAACAGTAAAAGAGGAGGTATTTAGTCCACAACTATGGACCAAGATACAAACAGAATAAAAAAATGCATGCAATACCACAAGGCAATACTCTTGGCACTGACCAGCCACACTGTGCATCAGACATCACCATACTCACACAGTGTGTGTGTGTGTGTGTGTGTGTGTGTGTGTGTGTGTGTGTGTGTGTGTGTGTGTGTGTGTGTGTGTGTGAACCATTCATCACTACTTGCACAGGTGGGGGGAGGGGACACTGCCGGACTACAACACTCTAGTATGGACTACAGTCAGGCTACATTTCTAGATTTGCTTAATTAGCAGAGCATCACGAACACCGCTGCGACATCCAGAAGGGAATTACTTGCCCGCCAGTAACTTAAAGGGAATCTCGTACTTGTTACACTCTTCCTCAAAATTGCTAAACATGGCTGTTGTCTATTGACATGTGTTATCCCACTCGGAGAACAAATCTACTCAGAGAAGCAGTCAAAATAACCCAATGCTATTCAGACCCCCATTCAAATCAATTGTTTGGGAAAGACCTATCTAGGCCTGGACCTGCTACTTGAAATCACCTCACTACAGAAATCACTACACACCAACAGGAGAAAGTTTCAAAAGACCTTTACTTAATGCAGCTGAATGTGCTTCAAGACAATGGTTAAAGAAAGGTCTTGAACATGTCAGTTTCATTCAAAATAGTATTAATTTACAATGGTTGCAAGCAAAGCTAAGTGCATATTATGTACATAGCACATTTCAAAGGCAAAAGGAAAATACACAGAAGTCAAACGGGTTTTGAGCGCTTTCATTTACTGGTCAAAAGAATTTCATCAGAATGTAGACAAAATGAAACGTATGCCATTAAAGAGACAAAAATATAGTAGCAAGGCACTTAACGCAATACAAGGCAAGAGTATTTAAATCATGGAAATTAGCAATACCAGTTTTTTTTTTTTTTTTTTTTTACAAATAGAACTGACTGAGGTCAAAAAAGCAGTAGCCAGTAATTAAAAAGTAACACTTAACAAGGGTTACTTAAGAGAACCACCTTAGAGCACATTTATTTACTTATTTACATTTGCTTACCGGGAAATAACGACTGGACACAAGTCCATTTACAGCAGAGTCCCCTGGAGAAAAGTCCCACAGTACAATAGAATGCAGTACATGAGAACAAAATACAGAACATAATTGATTTTAATACACAATAGGTTAGACATTGAAAGTAGACAGTCAATGAGGTACAGTCAAAAACTTAAAGTTTTTTTTTTAACCAGTATCTGGGTTTACAAGCTTTTTAGGACCAATCTGTTTATACTTCTCTAAACGTATGACAATTAGATTTAACCTGGAGTGTAACATGAGCATAGCCAGTTAGTCAAGTAGTGGGTTTTAAGGAGTTTTTTGAAATGACTGAAGGAGGTGCTAGAAGTTATACGGATTGGTAGTGTGTTCCAGGTTTTGGCAATGGTGATGGCAAAGTGATTTACCAGCATTGTTTTTATGTTGGATGTCAGTTATTAGATTCTGGCTGTTAGATCGTAGGGCTCTAGTGGGAATGTGGGGCTGTATTAAATGCTGAAGTGCTGGGGTTAACTCTGGGAGGTAGTAGAGCTTGTGAGCTATAGAGTTGATTGAGCATGAGTATATGAGGCAACTCAAGCCAGCCAGTTAAGCTGTTTTAGGGAGACAGTGGTGGGACCTGCAAGAAGCATAAGACGCACACCTGGCAATTTTATAGCAAGATTCCATTTTATTTAGTTCGGTTTGGCGTAGATTAATCAATATGGGAGAGGCGTAGAGAACGGTGGATAGGAGATGAGTCCTAGCAATGGTGACTTTGGTATGTTTAGTCAAACTGTGTTCCTGTAGAGGAGGAATAGCTTTTTATTAACTTTCTTGATGGTTTGTGCTATGTGGATATCGAATTTCAGGTTATTGTCCATCTCTATATGCCTAGCAGTTTAGTGTATGAGGTTGGACTAATTTGAATGTTTTCTTTGTAGTTGATGATAAAGTTGTTGCTCAGGAGAGGAGATCTACCTGGGCCAAAGAGAATTTGTTTTTTGGGGGTTAAGAAGTTTGATGTCAGTGAACCAGGTTTCGGCTAGGGTGAAGGTGTTTTGGGTTAGGGTTTGAAGTTCACTTAGGGTGGGGGCGGCATATATAATGGTGGTGTAGTCAGCATATTGTACTACTGAGGCAGTTGGTAAGGATAAAGATATCTTGTTAGTAAATAGGGAAAACAGAGGGCCGAGGATAGACCCTTGAGGGACTCCTATAGTTACTGGTAGCAGGGGGGACAATTGGTCTTGCCATAGGACAGCTTGCTGTCAATCTGACAAATAGCTGTTAAACCATGATACAGAGGAGGGACTTTGATTTAGGGTAGATAGAGATGCAAGAAGCATGCTGTGGTTTACCATGTCAAAGGCTTTTGATAAGTAAGAATATGGAAGAAGTAAATAGACCCTTGTTTCTGTGGTGGTTAACTACATTGGCAAAATAATAATGCTGTTGTGGTGCTGTGGGAAGGTCTAAAGCCATGCTGGGATATGGAGAGCAGGCTGTTATTCTGGAGGTATTGCATAAGTTGAGTATGAACTACTCTTTCTAATATTTTGGACAACAGTGGTAAGACAGCTATAGAGCGATAGTTGGCAAGTTCTAAGGAGTTACCTCCTTTGTGCAGTGGGATGACATGGGAGGTTTTCAAAGAGGCTGGTACTTTGCATTCTGACAGATCTATTACTGAGAATGGAGACTGGATAGGCTATAGTGTCAGCTGATATTTAAAGGAAGTCTGCTGGTAGCTTATCTGCTGCTAGAGTGGCTGATTTAAGTTTAAGGAGTTTAGAAATTGCCTTGGTGGTCACTCTGAAGTTGAAAACTGTGAGTACAGTTTTGTGTATTGGGGTGGGTTGTGGTCGTTAATGGTATGGTGTGGGTCGTACTATTATTTTGGGCACTGGCAAGGGTCTGGACTGTTTCAATGAAGAATTTATTAAATTGTATGGGTATGTTTTCATGATTATTTTGGTAGCACAAGGGTTGGTGTAGTGGACTTTCCTGGGTGCAGTATACAATGTGTTCCAGAATTTTTTGGGGTTATGAGCATATTTTTCTTGTAGGTTTTGATGGTAGTTACATTTATCTAGTTTGATATGTTTTTTGGTTTTGTTCTGGAGCTGTAGGTAATTTTTTGTCTTAAGGTAGTGGTTTTGTTTTTTTGATATTGAGACCAGGTGATGTCCCTTTCTTTCATTATAGTTTTAGTGGGATTTGTTAGCCATGGGGCATAATTAGTTTTTATTCTAATGATTTGGGAGGGTGCATATTGGTCCAGGAATTTTAGGAAGGTTGTGTTGAAGTATTCAACTCTGTCTAGAGATAACTGATTTAGGGGAGCCCAGTTGCAGTTTAGTGCATTGATGAAGTCAGTAGGTATGAATGTGATTTTGTTACAAACTACTGAGGATAGGTTGGTTGATAGTTTGGGATTTGTTCCTAATTGGGTAGGATGATGGTCACTTAGGGTATCTGGAAGACAGCCAGACTGCTGGGTAAGATGGGGGTCAGATACCAGGATCCAGTCCAAGATGGACTGGTGATTGGACGTTTTTTCAATTCTAGTGGGGGTGGTTATAGTTTGGGTAAACCTGTGGAGGTTTATAAAGGCAGTGAGATTATGGCTGAAGCAGTTGAGCCAGTCAATATTAAAGTCTCCTAACAGTATGGTTTCATGTGGAATGGAGTTGGACATCCAATTAAGGAGGTTTTCCATTTGAGTGATATTATTGCTGGCGGGATGTAGCCACCTGCAATAACTGTGTTTATTGGAGTTCATTTTTAATAGGTTCATAGGTTCATACTAGGGCATTTATAAGCCTAGCAAGAGTGTGTTTGGCTTTCGCCACCCATTTTAAATTAATTTTGCTATGCCCTTTTTCGAGGTTAGTATACTGTGCCTCTAACAGTGACACAGAAGTGATACCCGGGGTAAACCTACGATCTCCCATCCACTCAAGATTCCTCTTGGAGAGGAAATGAGGGACTCTGCCTAACCTGGACTGGGATTTTATTCCAGAGTGAAGGGAGCCTCTGGGTTATGAATCTGTCCCTCCAGCATGTCCTATTTATTTCAGTACTGAGGTTTAAGTCTCTCGAGCGCGTAGCTCGATGGGATTTGGATTTTCTGAGGTGCAGCATGTCCATTAATAACGGGTTGGACATGGCTTTATACGTCAGGCACAGATCGCCTCTGAGCAGGTGGTATGCCACTGAGTACAGCTTGAGTTTCTTTAACCGGGCAGCATATGGCATCTGTTTGAGCCCTTTGATCCTCTTGGTGAGGTACTTTTGGGGTCTTTCCAGTTGCTGCAGGTGTCTGGTAAAATACATCCCAAAAGGGGCATTGTACTCAATTATGGGCCTGATGAGGGATGAGTAAAGAGGCACGATGACTTACCCTGATCTAGATGGGAATCCCTTCATGATTAAGTGGGCTATATAAAATGTTTTTCTAACCACTTTGGCCACGTGGTTGTCAAATGAGAGATTGCTATCAACTTGGGTCCCCAGGTCCCTAATTACTACTTCTGTACTTAATGGATTACCACCTATGTGGTAATTTGTGGGCACTTTGTTTTTGCCAAAGGGGATGACTATACACGTTTTGGCGTTTAGATTGAGGCCATGGCTCTGGCACCAGTTGTCTGTTTCTATGAGGCCCTTTTGGAGGATGCTTGTGTCGGCTGGAGAAAGTTGATTATGGTGCCCAGTTTGCAGTCATCTGTGAACTTGTCAGCCACAGTCCTTCCGTGTTTGCCTGTACCTCCAAGAAATATATACTGAACAAGAGGTCCCAGGACTGAGCCTTGTGGGACACCACTTGTAACTGGTTTTGAGTCTGACATGGCTCCAGCAATTTTAACCATGTGAGTTCTGTCCTTGAGCCAGTTTGCAACCCATCTAGTGACACAGGGGGTTTATATTTAAGCTGGTGAGCTTACTATAATGCCCGAGTGGGGTATTGTATCGAAGGCTTTTGCGAGGTCCAGGTAGGCTGTGTGGACCACCTTCCCCTTGTCAATGGCCTTGGTGACTGTTTCAAAGAAATCGACCAAGTTTAAGAGGCAGGATCTGCCCTTAAAGCCGAACTGGGTAGGATCCAGTGTCTGTAGGTCCACAATATCTTTATTTACGAGGTCCATAATGATCCTTCCCATAGCTTTGCAGACTAAGCTAGTCAGGCTAAGGATTAGTTAAATCTGGCAAGGATTAGTTCCACATCTATGACATCTTGGGTGTTGTAATCTAGTTGTTCTATGGTGAGGTGGTTTTGGAATATTATTGCAACACCACCTCCCTTTTTCTCTACTCTGTCTTTGTGGACAATATTGTAGCCAGGGGTGGTAATCTCATTGTCATGATGTTTCAGTTAACACAACATCTGGTTTTGATTAGTGCCAATAGGGCATGTATGTCCTGGATTTTCTTAAGTATGCTTCTAGCATTAATGTTTAGGAAGCAGAAACATGCAGATGGTCTGTGGTATAGGGGATTTAGCTGATTTGAGTTAGGGATGACTAGCGTTTTGGATCCTGGATTGGGGTGGACATCTCCACTGCAAGTGGGTTTTTGGAGTAGGTGCAGACAGAGTTTGGTAACTTTGTATATTATTTTAGTTTTTGTGAAGAGAGAGGGTTATTTTTTATGGTTGGTTTGTTGCATGAGTAAGGGAAAAACTAGGGTGTGATAAGGTCGGATGGTGATATAGGGAAGTTTTTTTTTAGTTTAATGAGATTAGCTGTGGAATCTGTTTGCCATGGGGATGGGGTATGGTTATCAAGTTGACTGTGATAGGAGGACAGATTGGAAAGGAGTAGTAGGTTGAAGACTATTAGTGTGTAGATGGATGTTTTTAGTAGTTGGGTTGGGTGTGTGCAGTACATGTTAATTAGTTTAAGAAAAGGTGAGATGTATACAAGGGTGATATTTGTAGCGGTGTCTGATTGGAGTTGTAATAGGAAAGGGAGAGGTGAGAGGGATTTTCTGATAGAGGCAGGAAGTGAGGTGCAGTGTTGGGGAGGAAGGGGAGGAGGTGACAAGTGGTTCGGTATAAAAGAAATGATATGGGGGTGGGTGGGAATGGCGGTGGGAGGTGAGCAAAGTGAGCCCGAGCGTAGAGAGGGCGAACAGAGCGGGTAGTCACCCACAGTGAGCGACTACAAGTGACAAGATTCCCTAAGGAAACAATTGGGGAGCTATGGAGGTGAGCCAGGATAGAGAGGCAGAAGAGAATGGATTTAAGGCAGAGGGAGAAAATCTGAGGTATAGGAAGGTATAACAGCACAGCAGGATAGGGTAGAGGAGGAGACCAGGCTAGGGAAAGAATAACCAGTGGTGGGAAGCACAGGAAGTAGATAAACTGGATGTTATTCAAGGGTAAAGAACATAGATGGAAATCAGGAGAGAGGAAGGGCAGAGTATCCAGACAAAGCAATAAAACAAGTCTACAAAAGCAATCAGAGACCTGGGAACAGGAGGATAGGTAAGTAAAATATAAGAAAGTCCTACAGTCAAAAGGAACAGGCAGAAATTAGGAGAAATACTAAAGTCAAAAGAAGCAGGCAAAATTCAGGAGAATTTAGACTAGGGAGATACACTCCTTCCTTGTTAAATGTCTATCTAGTAGAGTAACAAAATGGGGAGGGGGAGTTAAAATAAGTTTGCATGCAGCCTAATTTAAACACTATGGTAGGGGAGGAAATAAAAAAAGGTAAGAATAACTTGGAAGCCATGGGGGGGGGGGGGTACAGTGCAGCTGCCAGTACTGATGCAGAGCTCAACCAATGGCACTACAAATGGTCGTTTGCTTAAAGCAATAGCTAGTGCTACTGAAAGGATTGAAGGACAAAATTCCATGGTGTGTAGCTGAAAATAGTTGTAAGCACCTGGACAGAAGCAGAAAGAGGTTGTGGAGGTGATCAACTAGCAGTCAAGTTTACTGAAGTTTAAGTTTTGGAGTGTCTGTGCTCTCAAGTATGGGGAGGGGAACAAACCAGACCCACTATGTAGTTGCGATGTACAGACACTAAAGGAAAATAGATAAGGAAGAAATTGTAGTAACGGAGTTAGGCAACTTCAGTGAAACAAACCTAATATCAATGACTTTCAGGGTGTATAGCAAACACTAGGCATCAGAATTACTTGGCAATAACATTCTAATAATAGTTCAGTTATACCTCAGCTACAATCAGTAGACAGATTGCAGATGAACACTGAAAATAATGCTAGTTCATACAAAAACAGCTAAAATACATAAATGGACTGCAGACTAAAAATAGAAGCAATAACTGTAAAACCACATGCAGCAAAGTAATGTGGTTCATACATAAAGCCCTGTCTAAACAGGAGCAGAGAACAAAAGCAATACAAGGGAATACATGGGTTCAGTTTAAAACCCACTTGCAGCCGCTGACCGTGTTAGACCTCAGAGATCTAACTGAATGCCAGCAGAACATTAACAATATATATGACAAGGATAATATTCATTTAAGTAGAAAAGTAATGGATAAAACAATAACATGCAGTACACAGTAAAACAGTTCCAGCCACAAAATGCCAGCAAAAATTAATATCTGTGACAAGGATAATATGCACTTAAAATAAAGCTGTAGTAAGTGAAAAGTACAGTTTTGTACCTACCAAAAATGTAGATGTCCAATAGGTATGCATCTGCAGTCATCACATATGGGTTGTCCTGCCTCAGGCAGCCCTTCGGTCGGCCAGATTCCAAAGTCTGGGTCCGGCGTCGGTTGATGTCGCACTTTCCCTGACGTCAGAACGCCTGGGGTATAAAAGCATCAGCCGACGCCATCTTCCTCAGTTTTTCTTGCCCCAGACGCCAGGTGCCCTCTAAGGAAGGCTAAATTTGTAGAGATGCATTTAAAAATCCAAACATGCACAGTAATATAAAAACAAATACACCATAATAGATCCCCCCAGCTAGCTATAAGAGGGGTAAGTACCCAAGAAATACCACAGAGGGGAAGGAGGGAGGGTAAACCTGACTGCAGATGCAGACCTATCGGACATCTACATTTATGGTAGGTACAAAACTGTACTATGTCCTTCAAGGATGCATCTGCATTCATCACATATGGGTAGAATACCATAGCCAATCTGGGTGTGGAGGACCTATGAAAAGGATGGTGTAGCTAAAATACCCTGGCAGGACTGCCATAGCAAAGCCTGCTCTGGATCTGGAATATAAAGGTAAATTGTAATGTTTGGCAAATGTATGCACGGAGCTCCATGTAGCAGCTTCTAAAATGTTCTTGGTAGCCACCCCTCTTAAGAAGGCTGTGGAGGTGGCTGTGGCTCTCGTGGAATGAGGTTTAATGTTAGCTGGCACAGTTTTTCCATGAAAGGAGTAACAAAAACGTATGCAATTCCCTATCCATTTTGAAATTGTCTGTTTGGAAATTGCTTTTCCTTGTGTACCAGCAGCATATGCTACCAACAGCTGGTCAGTTTTTCTGTAACTTTTAGTTCCGTCCAAGTAGTAGCGCAACTGTCTGTGCATGTCCAGGGTGTGCAGAAGTTTCTCTCCTTTGTTTTGTGGATTTGGAAAGAAGGTAGGCAAGTGAATAGCTTGGTTTAATGAAACCCTGGATACCACCTTTGGCATAAATGTAAATGGTTCTCAATGAAACTCTGTCCGGATGAAAAATAAGAAATGGCTGTACTGCCATTAGGGCCTGTAACTCAGATACTCTTCTTGCTGAGGTTATGGCCAGAAGGAAGGCAGTCTTCCAAGACAGGAACTGTAGTTCTGCAGATGCTGCTGGTTCAAAGGGAGGCAGTGTTAGTTTCTCCAACACGAAGTTAAGGTCCCAAGCAGGTAGAGGTAGTTTCCTTGGAGGATTGATGTTTTTGATTCCTCTTCGAAACTGTCTTAGGAGAGGATGAGAGAAGAAAGGTGGATCAGTGTTGTACTCTGCTGAAATTGCTGAAGCATGAATTTTTATGGAAGAGTAAGACAGACCACTGTGGAACATTTCTGCCAAATATTCCAGGATATGTGCCATGTTCATCACTGTCGCATCTAGGCCCTTTGTGATGTTCCAAATGTGAAATCTTTTCCATTTTGCTGAATATGCCTTCCTTGTGGAAGGCCGGCGAGCTTCCATAATAATATCTTTCACTCTCTGGGATAGCTTATCCTGAGGAGGAGTCAAGGTATTTTCCAGGCTGTTAGTTGCAAGGATTTCAGGTTGGAATGCAGAGTTTTGTAATTGTGCTGTGTCAGTAGAAGTGGCCATAGAGGAAGAGGCCATGGTACATGACATGCTCTTTAACAGTGGGTACCAGTGCTGTCTTGGCCAGTCGAGAGCTATCAGAATCACTTTTGGCTGCTCTGTTCTGATCTTCAGTAAAACCTTGGTCATTAATGGTACAGGTGGAAATGCATACACTGTTAGAGTTCTCCAGCTGAAAGAGAGGGCGTCCACTTTCCATGCTTGTGGGTGGTATGTCCTTGAGCAGAATTTCTTCAGTTGATGATTTTGGGGGGAGGCAAACAGATCTATGTCCGGCCTCCCCCATGATTGCGTTACCTGTAGAAAGATGTCTGGGTGCAGCATCCATTCGTGTGCATCCATCATATTTCTGCTTAAACTGTCTGCCAGTATATTGTCTTTCCCTGGCACAAACTGGGACTGCAGCTGTATATTGAGTTTCAAGGAAAGTTCCCATAGATTCATTGCCAGTCTGCAAACAGGGTAGGAATGGGTGCCTCCTTGCTTGTTTATGTACCACATAACTGTGGTGTTGTCTGTCCTTATTAGTAGGTGGCCTTGATGCAGAAAGAGTTTGAAGGCCTCGATTGCATGCATCACTGCCAGCATTTCCTTTTGGTTTATGTGCATGCGTAGCTCCTTTTGTGACCAAAGTCCTTGAATACATCTGCCCTCCATGTGTGCTCCCCAACCGTGGCCTGAAGCGTCCGTTGTAATGGTTTGGCTGGCTCTTGGCTTGCTGAAGGGCAGCCCCCTGTTCGACTGGCTGGCTTGAGCCCACCACAGAAATTCCTTTTGGAGGCATGGAATGAGTGGGATCGAAGTTTCTGAGCTGTGACTGTGCTGAGCCCATAAACTCCTTAGGTACCATTGTAATTTTCTCATATGCAGCCTTGCTTGTGGAATCAGAAGAATGCAAGATGCAATGTAACCCAGGGCCTGCAGGATTTTCCTTGTAGTCAGCTGAGTTGGTCTTGTCAGATTCTTGAAGTAATCCGGTAGTCTGTTTTTCTTCTGTGAAAAAGGCCATTTGGGTGGTTGTGTCTAGATCCGCACCCAGAAAAGTTATTCTTTGGGATGGAACAAGTCTTGATTTGTGAATGTTGACTGTATATCCCAAGGCCTGCAGTAGGTGGATGGCATAATTCAAGTCCTTTATTAAAGTTTGTTGGCTGTCCGCTTGTATAAGGCAGTCGTCCAGATATGGGTATATTTGAATCCCCTGAAGTCTGCAGTGTGCAATTACTGATGCCAGGCATTTCGTGAATACTCTGGGCGCAGTAGATAAGCCAAAGGGCAATGCTGAGAATTGATAATGCTCTGACCCTGCAAGAAATCTGAGGTGTCTTCTGCAACTTTGTCTGATAGGGACATGCAGGTATGCCTCCTTGAGGTCTAGAGTCACCAGCCAAGACCCCTTGCCCAGCATGGGAAGGAGTTGGTGTAGAGTCAGCATTTTGAATTTTGGCACAATGAGGTAAGTATTCAGTGCAGACAAGTCGAGAATAGGCCTCCATTGATTTTCTTTTCTTGGAACAAGGAATAGTCTGGAATAAAATCCTTGGCCTTGTTCTGAAAGAGGAACCTTTTCTATAGCTTTCATTTGTATTAAGTTGGAGATTTGTCTCAAAGCCTCTGCCCTTTGATTTGGTGGCAGGTCTGGCATGCCTTTTCTTTTTGACAATGTGTGAAAATGGAATCTGTATCCTTTGTCTATTATTTGCAGTGACCATTTGTCCCTTGTAATGCTGTGCCAATTTGAGAATAAAGAAAGCTTTCTGCCCAAAGGTGCTTCTAACTGAGCTCTGGTTGGCGGAGTCAAAGCAAAGTCATTGAGTCTGTCCTTGTGCAGCAGTTGTAGGTCCTGCACTACCTCTCTGGTTGGGAGGCTGCCATTGACGGCCACTGTAGGAGCCTCTGTTCCTGCCTCTCTGAAATCTTTCTGTGTCCGGAACGGACCAATTCTTGGTAGGCCAATTTCTGCTGAATCTTGGTGGTTGGACTTGTAGAAAATCTTTGACTGTTTGTACAGATTTTGCCTTTTCCTCAAATTTCTTTAACACCTCTTAAGCAGTGGAACCAAATAACTTTTGCTTCTCCAGTGGAGCATCCAGAAGCTTAGCTTTAACATGGTCTGGCAGAGATTGTTCCTTCAGCCAAGCATGCCTACGTATGACTGCACCTGTCATAGCTGACCTACATGAAGCTTCCAATGCATCATAACCACACTGCAAGAAATGGTTGCTAACCTGCTGGGAGTTATGTACTAGATCCTGAAGGGATTTGCGATAAAGGGGTGCAGAAGACAGTTTCTTATGCAATTCATCTAACAAATACTCTTGGTACTGTATCATATGAAATTGACAATTTAATACCCTCATAGAAAGAGTAGCAGAAGTATACACTTTTACCCCATCTCTCTAAAGCCCTGGACTCCTTTTCAGAGGGGAGTGGGTTTTTAGTAGTGGCAGCTGCAACCCCTTTAGGGCCCTGGGAAATAGTTTCTGGATCAGCAGAGTGGGCCTTGTAAAGAAAATTGTGCGAGTCCGGGACCCTGTAGTACCTATCGGGTTTGACAGGGGCCGGAGGAAGAGTGTCAGGGGTTATACTAGACTCAGAGTACACATCATCAATGACATTCAAAACAGGAGGAATAGCCAAAGGTCTATGCTGAGGTAAATGTAGAAAGGTTCTTAATCTTTTCCTGGAATCAGAGAATTCCTGGCCCTGCCATTTGAAATGCTCTCTCAGAGTGAAGGGTCTCCCCGAAGGAAAGTTCTTCAGGAGGGGAGGCCGAGGGGATAGATTCCTCTGCATCAGAGTTCTCATAGGCCAAAAAAGCCTCCTCCTGGTAGTCCGAGTGAGCAGAGCCATCAGAGGCCTCCTCTGAGAAGTGGGGATCAGAGGGCTCAACCCTGGGCCTTTTGTCTAGAGGGGGTTGAGAGCCCCTGATTAAGGAAATAAGGTCCTCTGCCAAAGTTAGGATCTGTGAACTAGAAGTGGGTCCCTGAGGAATAACCCTGGGAGGCATAGCTTTTGTGTGTTAAACAGCTTTAGCCCTGGTGAATGCCTTTATGGACATGGATGCAGGTGGCCTGGCTGCACCACGTGTTGGTGTAGTTTTGTCTAGAGGAATGGTGTCGGAAGTTTCCAAGACACCAGTTTCTGAAGGAAATTCAATAACCGACTCGGCAGGGGCCTCCGGGGCCGAGGTTGTCGGTTGAGCAGTTTCGGAAGTACCAAGGACTCTGTTTCAGCCGAGATAGAGACACTCGCGGTAGGTCTAGCCGTGGTTTCAGCCGAAACCACGGCCCGCGTGTGTCGGTCCTTGTCTTTCTGTTTCTTAGTTAAATGATAAGTCGGGGTCTCCGACGGCATTTTGTATGAAAAACTAGCCCCAAAAAACTCCTCTGCGAACTCCACCCGACGTCTAAGAGTGCGTCGGTTGAAGGAAGCACAGGCTGAACAGGCCGAGACGTCGTGGTCTGGGCCTAAGCAGGGGAGGCAGTAAGAGTGGAAATCCTTATGAGGTATTTGTTTCCCACAAGTTAAACAATTATTAACTTTATCTGACATCGGCTGAGGCAAGAAAGAGTCCCCAACGGGATACTTGGCTTTTGAAGTCTTCGGTTTGCTGAATTACAGGAGCTGGCCGACCAGCACTTGCTAACTGCTTCTGCTTCGGGCACCACGCGGCAAGAAAGACTGAGGAAGATGGCATCGGCTGATGCTTTTATACCCCAGGTGTTCTGATGTCGGGGAAAGGGCGACATCAGCCGAGGCCGGACCCAGACTTTGGAATCCGGCCGACCGAAGGGCTGCCTGAGGCAGGACAACCCATATGTGATGACTGCAGATGCATCCTTGAAGGACATCAATTACATGCAGTAAACAGAAAACAAAACAGTTCCAGTCACTATTACTATAACATAAAATAAGAAGTTATGTACCTACCATAACGTTCCATGTTAGTTGTCTTCTCTCGCCTTCTTTCTTGCTTGATGGGTTCGGAGCCGATCCTCGGCTCCCGACCGGCACTGCTTTAGCTCGAGAACTCCTTTTACCAGCTCGAGGCAGCCCCATATCCCATGATGCAAGGCAGTAAGTACCCAGATCTCGTTTGTTGACAAAGGGCAATAACACCAAGCATAATATACTTCCCAAAGGAAGAAGAAACTTACAGATGGAAAAAGGACCATGTCTGAATGGTCTTTAGCATAATAGTTTCTTATACAAGGTCTGTCCAGGCCAGGGGAAGGAGGAGGGTCGCGAAGAAAGAAGGCAGAGAAGACAACTAACATGGAACGCTATGGTAGGTACATAACTTAATGTTAAGTTGTCAATCTCGCCTTCATTCTTGCTTGATGGGACCGGCCCCTAGCACCTCTATCCTGGGTGGCTCAATGGAACAAACTCTTGAGGACTGTAGAGCCAAAACTGGCTCTGTCCCTGGAGGCCAAGTCCAATTTGTAATGGGAAACAAAGTGTGAGGAGTGGCCCAAGTGGCCGCTGCACAGATAGTGTCCAAAGGCAGTCTAGCTTGAAAAGCTGTAGAAGTAGCTAAACTCCTAGTTGAATGTGCTTTAGGTTTTGAGCACAGCTGTTTTCCCTGATCGTATAAATTTCAGTGATGACGAAGAAAGCCATCTGGACAAAGTCACTTTAGAAACAGGAAGGCCTTTTATTATCCGCATAGGAAACAAAAAGTTGATCAGATTTTCTAAATTTTTTGTTCTGTCCAAATAATATCTAAGCTGACGGTGGACGCCAAGATAATGTAGCTTTGTTCAGCTCTATCTGAATAGTTAGGAAAAAATACAGGGAGATCAATGGATTGGTTCAGATTGTGTTTTGAAGCGACCTTAGGTAAAAAGGATGGATTAGTCCTCAAAGATACTCTGTCTTTGTGAAAAATCAAATAGGGTCGAACCGAAAGAGCATGAAGTTCAGACACCCTCCTGGCAGATGTAATAGCCACTAGGAATAACGTTTTCCAAGAAAGATATTTCAGGGAACAAGAAACAGCTGGCTCGAAGGGGGAAAGAATCAAAGATGTCAGCACTAAATTTAGATCCCACTGAGGAGGAGGATTCCTGATTGGAGGCTTTAGTAGGAAAATTCCTTTCAAGAAGGCCCTGCAGAGCCTATGGGACATAATATTATGATCTGCTATCCCGACATGAAAATTAGAAATAGCAGCCAACTGAACTCTGACTGTGGAAGAAGAGGAGCCTGCATGAAAAATCTCTGCTAAGAAGTCCAGAACTGCCTGAACAGGGGCAGTAAAAGGATCGATATTTTGGGCCTTAGCCCAATAAGAGAAACGGTTCCATTTGCTTGTGTAAATCCTCCTGGTAGAGGATTTTAGTGAAGCTACTATGATATCTCTAACTGGGTTAGAGATCAAAGGAAGCCTGGCTAAAGAAGGAAGTGGAGCAACCATGCTGTGAGGTTGAGAGAAGGGATTGACCGGTGCAGCTGACCGGATTGGTGAATCAGTACATCTGGCACTGGGTCCAGATGCCACGGCTGCACCAAAAGGTGATGATGGAGGAACGGGAACCAAACTTGTCGAGGCCAGTAAGGGGCAATGAGAATCAATTTGGCTCTCAAAACGCTAGCTTTCTGGATCACCTGAGGGATCAGAGGAAATGGAGGGAAGGCATAAAGAAGTCCCTGGGGCCAATCCTGGGTCAGAGCGTCTCTGGGGCGATGGCCTGATAGAGGAAGAGGCTGAAGAAGTCTGGACATTTGCTGTTTTGGGGAGTAGCAAAAGATCGCAACATGGACCACCCCATTCCAGAAAAATCTCTTCCACTATGGATTGCTTGAGAGACCACTCGTGAGGCATGAGAATAGCTCTGCTCAATCTGTCCGCTATAATGTTGGTTTTCCCAGGGATATGCGTTGCTACCAGAAACCGATGAGAGGAGATCGCCCATTGCCATAGTCTGAGCGCTTCTCGACACAAGGGGTAGGACTTGGTTCCGCCCTGTTTGTTGATATACCAGACTACAGACATGTTGTCTGTGTGGACTGCAATTGTCCCTACGGGAAGAAAGTCGTTGAGGGCTTGCAACGTTAAAAGCACTGCTCTCATCTCCAGGAC
Organism: Protopterus annectens; assembly: GCF_019279795.1. Taxonomy (NCBI): domain Eukaryota; kingdom Metazoa; phylum Chordata; order Ceratodontiformes; family Protopteridae; genus Protopterus; species Protopterus annectens. Next base: position 745,818,139 of record NC_056746.1, on the reverse strand, counting down.
ATTTATGTGCAGATGGTACTCTAGTTGCCACGTCCCATGAACCATCCTGCCCTGATAATGACCCCCCACCCGATCAGGGAGGCATCCGTGGTGACAGTGGCTATCGGGGACGGAGGTACAAAGCACCTGCCTTGGTGAATCTGAGGCGATGTGATCCACCAAGCAAGATGTTCTTTGCATGTTTGTGTCACCAGAATCTGGTGACGCATTGGGAGTTGCTGGTATGACCACTGAGTGAACAGCATCCACTGAAGGAGGCGCATGTAGAATCGTGCCAGGGGAAGAAGAGTAATGGCCGCAGCCATGAGACCTAATACCTTCAGAACCATTCTGGCCTGTACTTTCTTGCTGGCCAGAATGATCCTGACATGAGTCTGAATGTCTGAAACTCTTTGTTCTGTAAGGGTAGCTGACATCTGAACAGTGTTTAAGACTGCGCCTATGAAGACAATAGTCTGGCAGGGCGATAAGGATCACTTTTCGAAGTTGACTGAGATGCCCAAATGGGAACAAAGGTCTATTGTGTAATCCCTGGCTTGTATAAGCTGATGCCTGGTGGTGGCTGACAGGAGCCAGTCGTCGAGATACGGAAACACCTGGAATCCTTGACGTCTCAGGTGAGCCGTGACCACTGCCATGCATTTGGTGAACACTCTGGGGCTGTAGTGAGACCAAAGGGCAGGGCTCTGAACTGGAAGTGACTGGACCCCAGCCGAAGCGGAGAAATCTCCTGGAGAGTCTGTGAATTTTGATGTGATAGTACGATCCTGAAGATCTATTGAGCACATCCAGTTGTCCTTCTGTAAGAAGGGCAGAATTGACTGAAGAGTGACCATTCGAATCTTGTCTTCCTGACAGACTTGTTGAGTCTGCTGAGATCCAATATTGGTCTCCAGTCTCCCGTCTTTTGGGGACCAAAAGAACCTTGAGTAGATTCCGGCTCTGAATGGTCTATTGTAACTGGCTGAATGGCCCTTTTTTGCAGTAGTTTTGCAATTTCTAATTCTGCAATGCCCCTTAGACCGGGTGGTACATCTGGAAGGGAACTTGAGGGAAGGGACTTTCCTCGAAAGGAATTATGTAACCCTTGGATATGATCGACTGTACCCATCTGTCTTGAGTGAGGGAATGCCAGGCTTCTGGGTACAGTGATAATCTTCCCCCGACTGCCTCCAAGGAGGGACAGCCGGGCAACACCTCAGGGATGCTGAAAGGGCTTATCAGAGAGGCTCTCTGTTTCCCTGGTTCTTGGACCCCCTCTGCCTCTAGAGCGCCTGTTGTTGTTACCCCTCTGCCTCTAGGGGTAAACTGACCACGTGAATCCGGCGTGACTCCTTGGGATTTACGGAACCACATCTTTCCACCCTTCTGTCCTTTTGGATAAGGCCTAGAAGGGGTGGAAAACGGACTCAACAGCAGAAAGAGTCTTGCCGTCCTGCCCACACCTGGTCCAGGTTCCCTGCACCTGAGGGCCAAACAAAGCTGACCCATCAAAGGGAGAATTTGTGAAGGACGCCTTAAAGGATCCGCAAAATCACATAGCCGCATCCAGGCTTGGCGCCTAAGAGCCACACCTGTGCCTGGCTCTACTCTCCATCCACAGCATAAGATATTAGCCGCATGGAGGAGTTAGCAATGGAATTGAGGGTTCCTAGCTGCGAAGCAATCTTTCTTGAGCCCCTGCAGCTGTAGGATCCTGAACTACTTCTCCCAGCTCCTTGAGGATATCTCTTTGGAGTCTGGTGAAGTGACATAGGTAATTCAGCAGCGCATAGCAAAGGTCGCTGAGGAAAACATCCGCTTACTGCACCTATCCATGGTCCTAGAGTCCTTATTAGGAGGATGGACGGGCACGGAAGGATCTGCAAGTTCCTTTTGGTGGCCGCAGCCACCACCATGGCATCAGCCGGGACCCCCTTGGTAAGGAATTGCCTCTCAAAAGGGGGAGTGTTATATCTAGAAGGCCTCCTAGGGACTGGCTCTACAGAGTCAGGAGCTGCCCACGCCTCGTGCAATAACCTGCATAAGGGGGTCGAGAGGGGGAGACACCCAGGAGGTGGAGGGCCGAGATCCAAACGCCTCTAGGTATACTGACTCATCCTCAGAGGGATTGTTGGTGGGCCAGTTTCCCTCTGTTTCAGAAGTTCTAGGATGTCTGAAAAGGAGACATCCTCAGAGGGGATCTAGGGATCCCTCTGACTCATCAAAGTCAGTATCCGGCGTGACAGACTCGGGGAGTCTACATGCTTCCTCTTAGAAGTCCTCTTCCTAGGAGGATCTCCCGAAACATCAGGAGAATCCTCGGAAGAGGGAAATTCCCAATGGGGAAACCTGAGGCGGAGGATCTCTGGGTCCTGTAGCAAGAGAAGTGGCAGAGATGTCAACAGGTACCATAGAGGGAGGAGCTACGGGAACAGACTGCTGACTGATACCAGTGGCCAGTACACTCTTCATCACCTCGAATGCTCCCCTCCCAGGCAGGTCCGAGAGAACCCGCTCCGAAGAGCTAGGAACTCCAGGAACCACCGAAAAGGAAGTCTCCGAGGCAGATGTCGGAGCCGAGCTCACCAAGGCCGAGGCTCCAAGGGGAAGAGCGGGGACGGACAAGGGTCCAATGCCACTCACCCCCTCGGAGGAGACCACGGAAGCCCGTCCACCGAATCCCTCTAAGGAAGAGGAGATAAGAGTAGGGGCTGAAGGAACAGAAGGGGGTATCCGTCCTCCAGCCGTAGCAGTAACCATGCCCGAAGACTCCAACTCCAAGCTCTGGGGTAGAGTTGAAGGAGGAACTGTAACGGGGTGTGGACCAACAGTCGTCTGCTGAGACGGACTGTGTAGCATTTGGGCCAGTACCTGTGACTTGAGTAATCTACTGACCACTCTCTCTAGGTCATGATCTGACAACCTGGATGACCTTGAAGATCGGCTCCAATGGCTCCGTTCTGATAGAAGAGGTGAAGCCGGAGCCGAAAGTATCGGTTCCAAGGAAGGAGACCTCGACCTCTTCCTGGAATGGGCCATCGGAGCAGATACCACAGATCCTGTCGGCACCGACTTCTCGGAGCCGACAGAACGTCTCGATGTATGGGCGCCAGCCGGAGCCGATACAGCCACCAAAGATACGGTGTCGGAGCCGATCGGAGCCGACACCGATGCCTGTGCCACATGGGTGTCAGAGCCGACATCGAAGTGGTCAAAACAGATTCGGCACCGATAGCCATCGGCGCCGAAAGCTTTGTGGATCCAGAATCGGCTCCAGCCGGAGCCGATCTCGACTCAATCCGAGTCGGAGCAGAGGCCGCAGGCTTAGAAACAGAAGCCTGGGCCTTGGCAGTTTTAGTTGATTTTTGTGGAGCCGACTTAGCCGGAGAGCCCTCCGGCTTAAGAAGACCCCTGAGAATCAACTTGTTTCCTCCTGCAGGACTCTCTGGCTGAAGGAGTGACAAATAGCACAGGAGTCCTGCAGGTGAAGAGGGCCCAAACAATACAGGCAAGAAGTGTGACCGTCTGTCAGAGACATCTTCTGACAGCACAGTCACACTTCTTAAAACCTGAAACCCTCTCCTTAGACATGGTGCGAAACACAACACACACAGACACACCAGTCAAAATTAAATTAAACAAAATACCAAGAGGTATTTGTATAAAACACCAACACACACACCCTAACAGGGGATGGGATAGGAAAATTGACTAACAAAAATTAAAAGAGACAGGGATTTCTGTCAGAAAAGGGTAGAAATAAATTTAAACTATCAAAAAATTAGTTTTAAACTAAAAGGGGCTTGAAATATCACAAATGTGAACTACTTACCAGGAGCTGGTAAAGAGAAGACCTCCCAAGCGAAGCGGCAAACGAGATCTGGGTACTTACTGCCTTGCATCATGGGATATGGGGCTGCCTCGAGCTGGTAAAAGGAGTTCTCGAGCTAAAGCAAGTGCCGAGTCGGAGCCGAGGATCAGCTCCGAACCCATCAAGCAAGAATGAAGGCGAGATTGACAACTTAACATTGATGGTTTAAAAAATGTTTACACTGTCAAATATAGCAATAAAAAAAGCTAAAATAAAGGTTTACATTGCCAAATAAAAACAAAAAACAATTAAAAGAAAGCAAATTTGAGTGCTTACATGGGAGCTCACATCAAGTACTGCTGCTGCTTACAGAAATTTAAAGATGGTTCCCAGGGTTTAAAAAACCTCTTACAAGTTAGAGGGGGGAGGGTCAATAACAGTCAGGTTCGAGGGGATGGACAAACATACAGTGTAATCAAACAGGGAATGCATGCAAAGCAATAAAAAAATTGTAACATTGTATGCTAAGTGAACCATTCAGTCCAAGTGACTCTTCTACATGAAGAAACAATTGCCACTTAAGTTCATTTAACTGTAAAGTAAAAGTCACTGTCTCTGTAGAAGTCCTCAGCTTGTTCCAAAACAAAAAAAATTGGGTGAAAGAATTACATGCAAAACTGTTTTTAGCAAAGGCATTATTCTCTTGTTTTGAACGGATCGTAATCAAATGCTCTGACGCGACTGGAGTTTTAGTTTAGTTTTTCCCACATAGAAGTTTGAGCATGTGCTGAAAATTGCATCTTAGAATGACAATAGTAACAAGAGGTAAAAACAACTTTGTAGTTAATATGGTTGAAAACGTTAAGTCACCAATATGGATGAACTGGCAAACCACACATTTAGCGCAGGTGTACATGCCAGGATGCAACTCAGAGTACGTTTTTATTAACAAACCTACAGTCCCTATTTTCAAAAAAAAGTTCTGAGGGACTTGGATCGTTTACAGGCAAAAGGGGAGGGACTTGGATCGTTTACAGGCAAAAGGGGAGCTTCCCAATGAAACATTTAAAGCCAATGTCCCAGTTAACCTAAGATTTCTCTAATCAACTGCATGTCTCCTACAGATGGACAGTGAGGAAACTCAAAGTTCTGTTGGTGTCCGTCTCGAGTAGTTATATTTTTGGGAGTGAAGCCCGAATGTGAAATGGGAAGAAATTTAGTGTAAACCCCCCCCCCCACACACACACACACACACACACACACACACACAAAAACTAGCAATACAATTACTAGGAAAAAGCAGAAGGGTAAATCAAGACTCTGACACTAAATTTTAAACGTAAGCTCTTTCGTCCATATTTATTAAAATGAACTTCTTCAGACAAGAAAAAGTAAAAAATACAGTTTAAACAGCCCTCCATTAAATCATCTGACCCAGCATTACCACAGCACAGGTTAAAGCTGCATTGTCCAAGGCCAAGAATACAGCTTCCATGGGACCAGACAATATCCCTGGATGTGTTCTACATGAACTACAAAGTGAGCTGCCACATCTGTGTGCCCTGTTCAATTACAGACTCACCTCAGGCGTTGTCCCTACCGAATGGAACACTGCTACGGTCATCCCTCTACATAAAAGGGGGAGCAACTACAGACCCTGGGAATAATCAACCCATTTGCCTAAGGAGTCTGATATACAAGGCTTTGGAGAGCATCAAGGACCTAATTAACAAGGATATAGGGAATCTCCAAACTCTAGATCCACCGCAATTTGGTTTTGTGACAGGTAGATCATGCCTGCTCAACCTGGTTGACTGAGTCAGTCACCAGAGCTGTGGATGAGGGCAAGGTAAGTTCATACAGCCTACCTCAATCTGGCCAAGGTCTTTGATACTATTCCCCACTCAGGAGTTATTGATAAACTCACCAAACTAGGCATCAACCCCTATATCACTAGTTGGGTTGCAAACTGGCTCACAAATACAACCCACACTGTGAAACTAGCGTACACCAAGTCAGACTGCCGACCAGTCATGAGTGGAGTCCCACAGGGATCGGTCCTGGGTTCTCTTGTTTGGCATCTACTTCTCAGAAGTCCAGGTCAACACGGAGGGACTCTGGATGACCAAGTTCAAAGACTACTCCAAGGGATGTAGACATCCTACAGAAAGGCCTCACTGAGACCAATGACTGGTGTCGAAACCATGGCCTTAAGCTTAATGCCAAAATATGTATAATCATTCCCTTTGGGAAAAACTCTGTTCCCATTAATTACCACATCGATAAGAGCCCAATGAACACTGAAGGCGTTACAAGAGATCTCAGAACACAGGTCAACACCAACCTCTCCTTCGACCACCACATTGTCACTGTGGTCAGAAAGTCCTGTGTGGCACATCTCAA
>NC_056746.1:745760055-745811443 GCF_019279795.1 Protopterus annectens | reverse complement strand
GCTATTGTGAAAATCATTTCTGCGCCATTCGTATATGGGAAAAGCAGACAGACAGACATCTATATAAATATTCTCATACCTGCCTCTCGACATTCCTGTACTGCTGGAATAAATTAGTTTTTCTGCCTGGTGTACACTGAACACTTTTCTAATCTACCATCTCCAACTTTTAATACTTTGCTTTTTGGCCACAGTTTTGCCAGTATCAACCATTTCTACTCGTATGTTTGCATCTTTACTAAAACAAATCTTAACTGCTTTCTCATGGCCAAGTGTGGTGCACACACGGTTTGCCTTTTCAATTAACAGTTTTGGTCATGGAATACCAATGCAGTCGCCCATGTTGGTCTTCATAAAATTAATAGTTTTCTCCTTTGAGTTTCGCTGGTAAATAAGAGCAGTCTCACAGATTTTTCATTTCAACATCAGATTTTTGCAGTTTTATCAGCTTATCTGTATCCGTTTAAAGCTTCTTCTGTTTTTCTAACCTTTTGTATGGATTATAATAAATGAAACACTGAAAGACTATTTTTTCTTCTCTAGATAACTGTAAGGCATGTCTTGCACCAAAGCTGGAACCTGAACTGCTTTTTGCTAAACAGCTGCAGTATTTTTCTCAGTCAGTGCTTTCTCAAGCTTTCCTAACATTTTCTTTCAGGCTCAGTTTCTTCTTTCCTAGCATCCAGGCAATGCATTTACTTGTCAATAACTGAACTTAATAAAAAGTGAGTTCCTTGCCCCTTGTTTTTCAGTTTCTTTTTTCCACACTGGGAGAGCTTAAGTTAAGCAGCTGATCAGTGTGCACCCACCTTGGTGACACACATGAGGAGGCACATGCATATGGTGCATTTCACTGTGGCTCTCAGCATCTCCCTTACTTTCTATCAGATTCAGACATCTGACGTGCACAATCATTGAAGTGGCTGTAACCATTGGGCACATCTGAGTGAGCAGTTTTGCGACGGTTTGTATTGTGTGCATCTAACAGTGAAGTGAAATATATTATTGTTTAAAATACAGTTGTGTACACTTACCATAAATGTAGATGTTAGTGTATTCACTGTTGCAGACATAACTGATGGGATTTCCTGTCTTGGAAGCCCTTGGCTAGCCTGACTACCAGAGAATTTGTCTCCACCTCCTGAAGCCAGCGGATGTCTTCTCTGACAAGAAGACAACTGGGTATAAAGGGAGTCAGCCAGCACGATACCTTTAGTACTTTCTTGATCCCAATAGATAGGAGCCCCACTAACAGGTCCCTAAGATCACAGGCCTAAGCTCAGAACTCCAAAGTACATACAGAGGAGGGAACAACCTTTAAGCAGTGGGGAGAATATCCACCCAAATTCCATGTGGCAAGAGGGAAAGGTTTGAGGGAAAGAATACTGCAACGGTGAATAAACAACATCTACATTTATGTAGAATGTACACAACTGTGCTATGCAAGTAGCGTTTCAATTTTGCAGTAACAGAAGGGAGGACTCCCAAAGCTGAAAGGATGGTGAATGGAAGAGTTATGGACAGGAACATTTGCTCTGCAAGATGGCAGTGGCAAACCCTGCACTGAACTTGAAGGTTGGAAGATGATATGATCTCCTTTGTGGCCACCCTTTTAAGAAAGACTGTAGATGTAGCAATAGTCCTAGTGGACTGCAATCTCACATGCTCTGCAGGCTTCTTTACTTTGTGGCTGTAGCATAACAAGATGCACCTGTAGATCCATTTGGAGATGGCTGGTTTTGAAACTCGTATCCCCTCAGAGCTACAGGCAAAGGCCACAAAAAGCTGGCCAGACTTCCTTACATTTTTTGTTCTGGCCAAGTAACACAGTTGCCTATGCACATCCAAGGTACAGAAGATGCGTTCTCCTTTGCTTTGAGAGTTAAAAAAGAAGGTAGCCAAGTGGATGGTCTTGTTTAGAGAGATCTCTACTTTAGGCATAAAGGAAGAGTTGGTCCTAAGAAAGGGTCCACAAACACTGGTCTAAAGCAATAGATAGCAGGAAGACAGTCTTCCAGGTGAGGAATCTGATGTCTGAGGAGGCAGATGGTTTGAAAGGCGGGAGGGTGAGCTTCTCAGGAATGAAGGAGATTCCACAGGGGAATAAGAGGTTTCCCTTAGGGGTCTACTGGTTAACCCCTGTCAGGAACTGTTACATGAGAAGATGGGAGAAGAGAGGGTTGAGCAGACAGATTTAATTTGTTGCCAAAATAATGTTGGGCGAACTCCACCCGACGCTTAATGGTGCGTCTGTTGAATGTACCACAAAATGACAGGCCGAGACGTCGTGGTCTGGGCCTAAGCAAGGAATGCAGAGGGAATGAAAATCCTTATGCGGTATTTGCTTCTCACATGAAATACAATTATTAACTTTGTCTGACATCGGTCTGAGGCAAGAAAAGTTTCCCCAACAGGGTACTTAGCTTTCAAGAAGACTTCGGTTGCAAAATTTTCGTAATCTCAGGAGCTGGCCTACTGGCACTTGCAAACTGCTTCTGCTTCGGGCACCGCACGGCAAGAAAGACTTAAGAAAATGGCTTCGGCTGGTTCTTTTATACCCCTGTCGCACTGACGTCAGGGAAGAAGCGACGACAACCAACGCCGGACCTAGAACTTTGGAATTCGGCCGACCGAGGACCCACCTGACTGCAAGAGAACCCATCTGTTATGACTGCAGCTGTATGCACGATGAACATCTGTTACATGAGAAGATGGGAGAAGAGAGGGTTGAGCAGACAGATAATCCAAGATTGCTTAAGCATGAATTTTAATATAGAAATAACAAAGCCCTTTGTCAAAAAGTTTTTTGAAGTATGATAAATCAGATGCATCTAAACTTGAAGATGGACTCTGTCCCTTTTGCATGCACCATATAGTGAATCTGTATCTGAGCAAGATTTTCTTACGTTAGGCCTCTTGGCTTCTTTTAAAATATTCAGGATGTGTTTGCCGAGGGGTGGACCCCTCCAGGGGGTCAAAGTATCATAAGCTGTCAATTTTGATGTTCAGGTTGGGGATGTATGATGGTGCCCTTCGTGCATACCAATGCTAACTTGGTCAGTCCGGGGTTATTAGAATGACCCATGGCCTTTCTTCCCTTATCAGCAGTACCTTGGGAAGCAAGGCTATTGGGGTGGGGGGGGCAGAAGAGTAGACCTGTCCAAGGGAAGAAGGCATCTATCTGTGACTGACCTTGTTTTGGTCAGTAAGCAAAACTTAAGTGTTTTCTTTGGTGACAGTTTTATCTGAGGCACAAAGCAATGTTTGGCTATGCTGAGAAAAACTTACCAATCCTGCTGCTGCTCACTGTCTCACAGGCCCTGCTTAGGTGATCCAGTAGTTAATTGTTTTTTCTTGGTAGGTACTGTACCATGAGGTGCAGACCTAGGGAGTATGCTATCTCCTAGTTCATGGCTAGGCAACAAAGAGGGTAAGAGCGCATTCCCCCAACTTATGTTCCATATAAACCATGACATTGTCCTTGTTCACTAGTAGTCTTCATGGTTTCCACTGGTTTTTGAATGTGATCTGACCTTTTTGGACTGCCATCAGTTCTTTTAAGTTGATGTTTTTGCAGGGTTAGCATTCTGAATTTTGGTACCTGCAAGAATCTAAGCCTTGACAGATCTAGAATTGGCCTCCAAGTATCCTCTTTTCTGAGGATGAGGAAGCATCTAGAGTAAAATCCTTTTTGTAATTTGGTACTGGCTCCACAGAACCTTGGGTGCACAGGAGCCTTTTTTGATCCAAGGCCTTTATTTGATGGTTTGGTGGAATACCTGGGATACCCGAATGAATTAAAGGCAGTTTGAAGTAGAGTTTGTAACCTCTTGAATGACTTTCAGTACCCACTGATCTTTGGCAATGAGATTCTAATTCTTTAAGGACAGCAGTCCTCCTAGCTTGAGAGGGGGGAAGGGAAGTTGTTGTGGGATTGGAGGAGGGGGGAAGGCAGTGTCATGGCCAAGTCATGACTGCTCTCTATTTGGTCTATGTTGGCAGGCTCCACAGGCGTATTGGAATCTGCTTGCCACTGTCTGGGACCCTAATGCTACCTCTGACTTCTTTTCTTTCAAGATCCCTTATGTCTAGGCTTAACCTGGGAAGCTAGAAAGAAACAGTGTTTGGTAGGGTAATTCTGACTAAAGTGAGTGGGTTGAACGTCAGTCTGACTGTTTGCAGGGACTTTGCCTTATTCTCCATCTTCTTAACTATGACTTCAGCCTTGGGGTCAAAACAGAAAATTTTACCCTAAGGAACATCCAAGAGACTGGATTTCACATGTTCAGGGAGGGACTGTTCCCTTATCCTGGCAGGTCTTCTAATGAAGTATGATGTAGCTGCTGCCCTGTTGGAAACTTCCAAAGCATCGCAGCCACCCTGCAAGGAGTGTTTCGCTACTTAATTGCATAAATACAGAAGTTCCTTGCAGAGGGCCTTATTTTCAGTCCCTATTTTTTTCTTCATCTCAACTAAAATGGTTTCTTGATACTTCATATGAAACTGGCAATCCAAAGCCCTCATTACTAGGGTAGCAGACGTGCAAACTTTCTTTCTGAATTGTCCAAAGCTCCATCTTTGCAAGTTGGCAGGGGATTTTTAGAAGTACTAGCTTTAGCTCCTTTAGGAGCCAGAGTCACCACTTCAGGGTCTGCTACAGGGTTCCTGAAAAGGTGTTTGTGGGAATCTAAAACCCTGTAAACAGCATCAGGTGTCCGGGGGGGGGGGGTCTGGTTGTAAAGAAGAATCCAGCAAGACACTATCCATCACCTCTAAGACTGGAGGAATGGCAAGAGGTTTAGGCTCAGGGCATTTTAGAAATTCCCTAACCCTATTCCCGGATTCCTTATAGTCTTGCGTTTCCAAGTGCTCCTTTAGGGTATGTAGGGGTCTCAAATAAATGTCCTCAGGGGAAGAGGCTGGGGCAAGGTTCTCCTAAGACTCTGGATACCCATTGGAAGCAACAGATGAACCTTCCTCAAAGGTGGATTCATCTTCACAGTCAAAAGAATTTGAAGACTCCTAGGAAAAATTTCCTTTTTTCCTTTTACCAAGGTAAGACTCAGGAGCAGCACCTGGGAGAGAAGGTGTCTGGATCTGAATATGGTGATAAAATCCTCAATCAACCTAACTAGGTCTGCTGACAAGCCTGAGATTGTGTGAGTGCCAGTAAGCCTCAGCTGAGAACAACCGGATGCAGCCTTTTTATGTGAGGCCTTAGGGTGTCCGCCACACTAGGGTCAGGGAGCAGGCAGACAGCCAAATCCCAAGGACAGTGAATAGAGGCAAATTCCTGATGTAGAACTCTAGACATCGCTTTGCCCGCTTCAGAGCAGTCGGAAGCTGGAGCCTGCAAAGCAGATCTGGACACACCCAACGACCTAAGTCCTTCAGCTTGTGCAAAATTAGAGACCGGGTGGCATACTGGACTCTTAGCAGGTCCCAGAGATGTGTGCCACAACCTCAGTTATCTGGGGGGACTGCAAAGGCATCTCACCTTCAATAGTAACAAGCCTAGGTGGACATCTAATGAGCCGTGCCTGCTACCCCACGTCTTGGGTGCTTTTCCTTCTTACCCCTACAAACTCAGCTTGACAGGCAGATGACATAATACATGAAGACCCTGTTGATTAAATTGGTTACCTCAACTCTCAGCCCTAAGCTTGGACAGGCCTGTTAAAGCAAGCACACAAGTGACAATTGGGTATGTCGTGCTCTTGTCCAAATCAAGTTACACACAATAAGTTAAAGTCCCAGTGTGGTACCACTTGCCACAGCAGAGACAGTTAATAACCTTCTCTGACATCAGTGAAGAATCATATGAAAAGCTCCTCAATGGGTACTTAGCTTTAGACCTCTCCTTTTTCTGGCGTGGACCAACTAATGCACAGATTAGCATGGTTTATGGATCCGGAAAGAATAAACAGGTTATGGCGCTGGCTGACTCTCTTTATACCTAAACTCCTTTATGTTGGTCAGGACATCCACCGGCTTCAGGAGGATGACAAAAATTCTCTGGTATTAAGACCGGCAAAGGGCTTCCATAGCACCAAACACCAGTTACGACACAGTGAAACATGAAGTACAGTTGTGTACACTTGCCATAAATGTAGATGTTAAGAGTGGATTCACTGTTGCAGTCCTGCTTGTAGTGTAAGCCCATGGCCAGCCCAGCTACCAGAGAAAACTATTCCCCTCCTAGGCTAGCAGATGCCCTGACCACTGTCAGTACCCTTGGGTATAAAGGGAGCGCTTACATCATAAGTATTTTCTTGTCCTCTACCAGGAGAAGCCCTAAGTAAACAGGAGGGAACCAAGGAAGAAGACCTAACAGCAGGGTAGACAAAGGTGGAGACCCCTGGCTGGGATTAGTTGGTTATCTAGAAGGCCAAGGGAGGTAAAGGGGCAGGAGGGAGAGAAAGACTGCAACAGTGAATACACTAACATCTACATTTATGTTAAGTGTACACAAAGTACAGTTTTGTACCTACCATAAATGTAGATGTTCGAGTGCTAATACAGCTGCAGTAATCACATATGGGTTCTCTGCCATCAGGCGGTCCCTCGGTCGGCCGAATTCCAAAGTCTAGGTCCGGCATCAGTTGTTGTCGCTTTCTTTCCTGACGTCAGTGCGACAGGGGTATATAAGACACAGCCGACGCCATATTCTTCAGTCTTTCTTGCCCCAGATGTCAGGTGCCCCCAGAAGGAAGGCAATACATAAATTATATATATATATATATATATATATATATATATATATATATATATATATATATATATATATATATATATATATATATATATAAATATATATTCAAGCAATGCAATGTAATCAAAAAACAGTAGTTGCAAGCAAATACACCATAGGAGGATAACCCAAATTAGGTTGTATGAGGTGTTAGCCACTAGTCCTTTACCAAGAGAGGAAGGAGGGAGGGAAACCTGTACTGCAGCTTTATTAGCACTCGAACATCTACATTTATGGTAGGTACAAAATTGTACTATGTTCATCGTGCATACAGCTGCAGTAATCACATATGGGTAGAATCCCAAAGCTACGCACAGGGTGGTAGGCACTAGGTGGAACTGGGATGAGCCAGAATGCCCTGCAACACAGAAGTGGCAAAGCCTGCTCTAGTTTTAGAATACAAAGGCAGGTGGTAGTGTTTTGTGAAGGTATGCACAGAACTCAAAGTGGCTGCCTCCAAAATATCTTTGGTAGGAACTCCTCTGAGGAAGGCTGTAGAGGTAGCTGTGGCCCTGGTGGAGTGGGATCTGATGCCTGTAAGGACAGATTTCCCATGATAGGAGTAACAAAATCGTATGCAGTGGCCTATCCATTTTGAAATTGTCTGTTTGGTAACAGGCTTCCCTTGAGCTCCTATAGCATAGGACACAAAGTTGTTCTGATTTCCTGAAAAACTTTGTTCTGTCCAAATAATAATGTAGCTGTCTATGGATGTCTAAGGAATGTAGCAGCCTTTCCCCTTTGTTTTGAGGATTGGGGTAAAAGGTAAGTGTACGGCTTGATTTAAAGCTACCCTGGATACCACTTTAGGCATAAATGACGGGTTGGTTCGAAGGGAAACCCTGTCCTGATGGAAGATGAGAAAGGGCTGCACAGCCATGAGGGCTTGTAGTTCCAAAACCGTACGAGCTGAGGTAATGGCCAGAAGGAAAGCTGTTTTCCAGGACAAATATTGCAAATCTGTTGAGGCAGCTGGTACAAAGGGAGGCAATGTTAATTTTTCTAGAATGTAATTAAGATCCCAGGCTGGCACTGGTTGTTTCCTTGGTGGTCTTATATTCTTAGCCCCTCTGAGGAACTGTCTTAACAGTGGGTGAGAGAATTACAGTGGATCCGTGTTTAATTCTGCAGAAATGGCTGAGGCATGGATTTTTATGGAGGAAAATGAAAGTCCACTGTTCAGCAGCTCAGCTAGATACTGTAATACCAGAGGCAAATTCAGTGTTCTAGGGTCCTGGCCTTTTTTCTCATTCCAAGAGCAAAACAGTTTCCATTTTGTGGAGTAAGCCTTTCTAGTAGATGGCCTTCTGGCCTCCAGAATGACGTCCTGCACCTCTTTGGGGAGTAGGGTCTGTTGTGGTGTTAAGGAATTTTCCATGCAGCGAGACAGTGTTTTCAGCTGACTGAAGAGTTTTGTAGCTGTGCTGAGTCAGCAGAAGAGGCATTAGAGGTAGAGGCCAGGGAGGAGTATGTGTTAGGCTCCTCAGGAGAGGGTACCAGTGCTGTCTTGGCCAGTCTGGAGCAATCCATATCATCTTTGGTCTGTCTGCTCTTGCTTTCAAGAGCACCTTGGACAGAAGAGGCAGAGGTGGGAAAGCGTACCCTGTCCATGCTGTCCAACTGAATGAAAGGGCGTCCACTCTCCAGGCCTTTGGATGAAAGGTCCTTGAACAAAACTTTTCCAATTGATAATTCCTGTGGGAGGCGAAGAGATCTATGTCTGGCCTCTCCCACGCTTGGATTATCTTTGTAAACACCTGAAGATGCAACTTCCATTCGTGCGGATCTGTCATATTTCTGCTTAGATTGTCTGCCAGCGTGTTTTCCAACCCTGGCAAGTACTGTGCTTGAAGTTCGATTTGCCATTCCAGAGCCAAGTTCCTAAGTGTCATGGCTAGTCTGCACAGGGGGTATGAATGCGTTCCTCCTTGTTTGTTTATGTACCACATTACTGTGGTGTTGTCTGTTCTTAATAATTGCCCTGGATGCAGGAGGTCCTTGAATGCTATAATTGCATTTATCACTGCTAGCATTTCTTTTTGATTGATGTGAAGGTGCTTTTCCTTTTGGGACCATTTGCCCTGAATGCACCTGCCTGTCATGTGCGCCCCCCAGGCATAATCTGAGGCGTCTGCTGTGATGACTTGATTTGCTTGAGGCTTGCAGAATGGGAGACCTGTGTTTGACATGATTGGGCCCACCACAGAAATTCCTTTTGCAAACATGGAATTATTGGTATTATTGTTTCCAAATTGTGGCTGTGTTGAGACCATAGGTTTTTTTTAGGTACCATTGAAGTTCTCATATGCAACTTTGCACATGGGATTAAAAGAATGCAAGATGCCATGAAGCCCAGAGACTGCAGGATTTTCCTTGCAGTAAGCCTGGTACAATTTGCTAGTATTTTGAAGTACTGAGTTAGTTGCCCCCATTTTTCTGGCATAAGGTAGGCCATCTGGGTGTTTGTGTCCAAGTTGGCACCCAGGAAAGTTATTTTCTGAGATGGTGTTAGCCTGGATTTCTCTTTGTTGATTGTGTATCCCAGAGAATTCAGTAACAGTGTTGCATAAGCCAGATGTTCCAGAAGTATGTGCTTGCTGTCCGCTTGGATCAGGCAGTCATCCAAATAAGGGTAAATTTGTATCCCTTGAAGTCTGCAGTAGGCAATTACTGATGCCAGGCATTTCGTGAATACTCTGGGTGCAGTAGATAAGCCAAAGGGCAATGCAGAGAATTGATAGTGGATTGAACCTACTGTCCACTAACTTCCTGTACCTCACTACCACCCTCTAAGATCAAACGGAATAGGACACCACCCAGGAAGCTTATCATACTAACTCTTTTTCTCCTCCTACTTGTCCCTTACCTAGCTACCCTATATGAAACCTGGTCTTACATAGGCTTCCACCACCCAGGCTACCAAACCAACCCCTCCCCCATAATTAACAGAGGCCATGACTCAACTCCCTACTCACCCACCTCGTTAGAACTCGAACGCTATGTAATTATCAAACCTACCAATATTAGGCCAAATGATAAACATTACTACAAACTTCTACTCAAAGCCCTCAAAATTCATTACCACTCTGAATCACAGACTAGCCACAGATGGTGATATCCACCCCAACCCTGGCCCTTCCCCTCCACTCAATTCTAATTCCACCCTACCCTCCCCTCCACTTCTCAATCTAAACTCTAGATCCTTTAACTCTCTTCTGACCTGTCATCTAAACATCAGAAGGGTAAACAATAAGGTTCACAACCTACATGCCCTTTTAGCTACTTGTTCCCCAGACCTACTATGTCTCACAGAAACCTGGCTTAAACCAAGTACGAAAGACACACGGATAACCCCACCAGGGTATGATATACTAAGAGCAGACCGAATAACTCGTAAAGGTGGCGGTGTAGCCATACTCTACAAAAATACATTACAAATCTCCCTTGCCTCTCCACAACCCCTCCTAACAAACAATGCCGAAATTCTACTTGTAAAACTTCAACCAAACAAACATAAAAGCATAAATATAGCATGTATTTACATCCTCCCAGGCAACAATAATAAAACCTTAGAGGACTTTCTCCACTGGTTAACTCAAACTCACCCCCAGGAATCCATAGTGTTAGGTGACTTCAACATCGATTGGAATTCCATCTCATCTAGCTCCCCATCTAGCAGCATAAATCCACATGGCTTTTCTCAGCTCATATCCACTCCTACCAGAGTAGGTAAACCCCAAAACAAAGACAGCATCTTGGACTGGATCCTTACTAATAAAGATCCTGACCAGTACTCAGCAGGTACTCACCCAGAGGACATGAGTGATCACTTACTCACCTATGTTATCAAATTCAAGAAAATCACCCCCCTTCTTACAACCATAAAAAAAATCAGGAACAATAATAAATTCAACGCCTCCATGTTTCAAACTGAACTTAAAGCCCACAACTGGACAATACTCAAGTCTCTTCCTCTTGAAGAGGCAGTTATCTACTTCAACACCACCTTCCTCAAGATTCTAGATTCCCATGCTCCAATACGGTCCATTAGAACTAAAACCAAAACCGCACCATGGCTCTCTAAGGAAACAAAATCCAAAATCCTACCTAGAAACAAGATGTGGGTCACATGGCGTACCTCTAAAGACCCACACTCCCACCAAACCTTCCGGCAACTTAGAAATGAAACAAAGAATGATCTTAAATGATAAAAAAACTTCTTCCTCCACCTCCAACACAAACACCTTAATAATCCACAAAAATTCTGGGCAGGCTTAAACAAGCTCCTGCACCCAGGCCAGGCAACCACCCCCACTCCAACAACTTGCAAACAGTGCCCTGTAAATATTGCTAACACATTCAATAGTTTCTTCACAGAAACTATACAATCCCTGGCCACACAATTCAAACAACCAGCCCACTCCACTACCCATGCCAGCAGAATACTACAACTAGATCAGATCATCTATTTACCTTCGATCCAGTACCCATATCCTCTAAAACATCTCTTCTTAAAAAACTAAAACCCACTAAGCTAGCAGCTGACCTTCTCCCAGCTGAGTTTCTGCAAAAAGTAGCTGAGGCCATTTCCTATCCAGTCTCCATAATCATAAACTGTACCTTGTCAGAAGCCTTCATCCCCTCCATATGGAAAATGTCCCACATTATTCCTCTCCATAAAGGTGGTAGCTCACTAGAGCTAACCAACTACAGACCTATAGCTATACTCTCACCCCTGGCCAAAATTATGGAAAAGTGTGTCCACAAACAACTGATGGAACACCTCACCAAAAATAAAATTCTAGCCAACTCCCAACATGGCTTCAGGCCAAATCACAGTACATCAGCCCTACTATCCTTTTCTAATACCATCAATGACTTCAGAAACAATAATAAACTATCATCTGCTCTTTTCTTAGACCTCTCCAAGGCCTTTGATATGGTGAACCACATTCAACTCCTCCATACATTAAAAAAACTATCACTCAGCAATTCCACGCTGAAATGGTTCCAATCCTACCTGTCCAACAGGCAACAGGCTGTTCTATGGCATGACAAATTATCCACATGCCTACCTGTTACACTTGGAGTTCCCCAAGGATCTATTCTTGGCCCTCTTCTCTTCACCATCTTTGTTAATGACCTGCCCACAATCACCTCCCATGCCACATGCATTCAATATGCAGATGATTAGACTATCATCAGCACTGCCTCCAACCTGGCAGACCTCACTGCTTCAACCCAAGACACCTTCAACCTAATAGAAAAATGGTTCTCAAGTCGTCAACTAGTTCTCAACCCCAACAAAACAAAACTACTTACTTTCTCACCCACTAACAAGACTCTTCCCCCCCCACCTTCTTTATTACATCCTCCAATGGAATCACTATATCACCAGAAGCTCACACAAAGCTATTAGGTGTTACCATTGATAACTCCCTTAAATTTGACACTCATTTCAATCTTACCATCAAAAGAGTCAATAAAAAGCTTGGCTCTCTCTATAAAGTAAAACACTTTCTCACTCCTCACACTAAAATTACAATTGCCAGCACACACCTACTATCAACTCTTTTCTATGCCTCCCCCCTCTTTACAAACCTAAAGACAACCCTTAACAAACTTGCTTCTTGTTACAATCACATAGCTAGATTTGCCACAAATTCCACCTTTAGAACGCACCACTGCACTAACTTGAAGCAACTCGGGTGGCTAGAGTTTTCCAGCCAACTCCATTTCAACCAACTCAAAACGGCTCGCCAGATACTGCATCACCCAGAGAAAACACCAGCTCTGAAAAACATCATTCACCCCTATATTAACCTGCAATCTTTACGCTCCTCCAATAAGATCTTAGCTCAAACTACCAAAGCCAATAATTCTGCTGGGGATTCTCTATTCTCAAACTTTGTAGGTAAAATGTGGAACTCCCTACCGACCATGCTCACCTCAGAACCTTCACTCTGACAATTCAAAAAAAAGCTTAACCCCCATCTCAATACTCTCTGGCAATGTCCCTGTTCCAAACCTGATTAACCACTATCATTTACCCTTCTCTTACCTCACTATCCTTAACCGCTTTTTAACAAGGCGCCTCGCCTTTGTAACTGACCTATGTTTTTTTTTTATATGCTGCTGTTATTTTTTTCCCAAGATGTGATGTATCTTTATATTGTATTTAGAACTCAACTATCTTCCTTTTTTGCATTAACAATGTTCATATGTCTGTTATGTACCCGGAGCTTTTCTCCCCAGGCCGCCGCTGAAAATGGACATGTATCCAGTCGGACTCTCCCAGTTAACAAATGTAAAATAAACAAATTAATAAACCTGCAAGAAATCTGAGGTATCTTCTGCAACTTTGTCTGATTGGGACATGCAGGTATGCCTCCTTGAGGTCCAATGTTACCAGCCAAAACTCCTTGCCCAGCATGGGAAGAAGCTGCTGTAATGTGAGCATCTTGAATTTTGGTACGAGTAGAAATGTATTTAGGATGGATAAGTCCAAAATGAGTCTCCAATCGGTTCCTTTCCTTGGTACCAGGAATAGTCTGGAATAAAAACCTTGACTTTGTTCATGAGTAGGTACCTCATTAATCGCTTTCATGTCCATGAGTTTTGAAATTTGTGTTTGTGCCTCTGCCCTTTGATTGTGTGGGAGGTTTGGCATGCCTCTCATTTTTGGAAGAGTGTGAAAATGAAATCTGTAGCCTCTGTTTATAATGTCCAGGATCCATTTGTCTGTTGTGATAATATGCCAATTTCTTGTAAACAATGCCAGCTTTCCTCCCAAGGGAGCTGCCAGCTGAGACTTGCTCGGCATGAAAAGGAGGAAGTCATTGGGTTTGTTTTCTGTATTGTTGTGCACCGTCTTCGCCACCTCTTGGTGCTGGAGTTTGCCATTGACTCCCTCTATATGATCCTTGAGATTGTCCTCTGCCCCTTGTGAGCCTGTATCTACCCCTTTGGGGCTTGTCTGTGGCTGGAAAGGACCAGTTTTTAGAAGGCCAATTTCTGCTAAAACGAGGTGGTTGTACCTGAAGAAAAGCCTTGACAGTTTGCATAGATTTAGCTTTTTCTTCCATTTTCCGTAGTATCTCCTCAGCATTAGTACCAAATAGTACATCCTTTTGTAAAGGAGCATCTAGTAGTTTAGCTTTAACATGATCAGGCAAGCTTTGTTCCCTAAGCCAGGCATGTCTACGAATGACTGATCCAGTAACAGCAGCTCTACTTGAGGCCTCCAAGGCATCATAGCCACATTGTAAGGTGTGTTTGCCCACTTGTTCTGCACTATGCATCATATCCTGCAATTTCTCCAAATCTGGTTGTTCAGGTTGAGACATTTTATTTCTTAATTGTGATAACAGAAACTGTTGATGTTTAAGCATATGGAACTGACAATTTAAGGCCCTCATGGCTAGGGTGGCCGAGGTGTATACCTTTTTTCCCCACCTTTCTAAGGATCTAAACTCTCTTTCGGAAGGTAGTGGATTCTTGGCAGTAGAGGCCTTCATGCCCTTGAGAAATGGTTTCAGGGTCAGCATTATGGCTTTTGAAAAGAAATTGGTGAGAGGTAGGAACTCTGTAGTACCTATCGGGTTTGACTGGGGCAGGAGGCAGGGAATCCGGGTTAAGACAAGCCTCCGAGTAAACATCATCAAGTATGTCCAAGACAGGAGGTATAGCCAGAGGTCTGTGTTGAGGTAACAAAAGAAATTCCCTAAGCCTTTTCTTGGAATCAGAAAAGTCTTGGCCTTCCCAATGGAAGTGTTCCCTCGAGGTGTGCAAGGTTTCCCCAAAAGAAAACTCCTCTGGGGGAGACACAGAAGGAATGGACTGTTCTGCATCAGAATCTTCATAAGGGGAGTACAAGTGTTCCTCTACATCAGAATGTTCTGAGAAAACGGAGCCCTGTTCAGAAGAGGGAGAATCTTCCTCCACTCTGGGTCTCTTGTCTGGAGGAGGTTGAGAACCCCTGATAAGAGTAATTAAATCCTCAGCCATTTTAAGCATCTGCTTTTTAGGCATGGGGCCTGGGGATGGGCCCTGAGCAACAGGCCTCTTGGGATGCATGGCTGATTTGGACTTAGTAAAGGCCTTAATGGAAAAGGAAGATGAGGGTCTAAAGACACCCTGGGTGGAAGTGGACCTGTCCACATCAGGAGGCTCAACACTCACAGTGGCTTCGGTGGTTGTAGTCTGAGTAAGGGCCGAGGTACCTGCGGTCTCAGTTACAGAAGACACCGCCAAGGAAGTGTCGTCGGTAGTCAGGGACTGCATAGGCATCTCACTGAGAACCGGACCACGTGTAGCCGGTTTTGGTGTGGTGTCGGTGGAGACCGCGGACCTTGCGTGCCGGTCCTTGTCCTTGCGTTTTTTGGACAAAACGGTAGTCGGAGTCTCAGACAACATTTTATAATCAAAGGCTTTACCAAAATAATGTTGGGCGAACTCTGCCAGACGCTTAATAGTGCGTTTATTGAAAGTAGCACAAAAGCGACAGCCCGAGACGTCGTGGTCTGGGCCTAAACAAGATATGCAAAGGGAATGGAAATCCTTATGCGGTATTTGCTTCCCACAAGAAATACAATTGTTAACTTTGTCTGACATCGGTCTGAGGCAAGAAAAGTTTCCCCAACGGGGTACTTAGCTTTAAAGAAGACTTCGGTTTCCAATTTTTCGTAAATTCAGGAGCTGGCCGACCGGCACTTGCGAACTGCTTCTGCTTCGGGCACCGCGCGGCAAAAAAGGCTGGAGAATATGGCGTCGGCTGTGTCTTATATAGCCGTCGCACTGATGTCAGGAAAGAAAGTGACAACAACCGACGCCGGACCTAGACTTTGGAATTCGGCCGACCGAGGGACCGCCTGACGGCAGAGAACCCATATGTGATTACTGCAGTTGTATGCACGATGAACATCTGTACTGTGTTCTTAATGGTTCACTGTTGCAGTTCTGACTTGAGAAGATTCCCAAAGCTGAACTGAGGGAGGAAGGAGATTATGGAAAGGAGAGGATGCCCTGCAGGACTGCAGTGGCAAATCTGGCTCTAAACCTAATGGCTACAAAGTGGTAGTGCTTTGTGAAAGTACATACAGATGACCGGGTGGGCTGCTTCCAAGATGTCCTTATTATGGACCCCCCTTCAGAAAGGCTACACAGGTAGCTGTGGCCCTAGTGGAGTGCAACCTAATCATTGCATGGGCCTCTGCCATGACGGCTGTACAAGAAAGAAATGCAGTGGGAGATATTTTTAGCCATAGTGTACTTAGAAGCTGGCTTCCCCTCAGAGATAGGAGCAAAGGTAATAAAACAGCTGGTCAGAGTTTCTCAAGGCTTTTGTTTATCCAGATAAGAGAAGTTGCATGTGCACATCCAAGTAATGAATTACCCTTTCCTCTTTGTTCTGAAGGTGAGGGAAGAATGTAGGGCAGATGAATGGCTTGCTTTAAAGAAGTATCTCTGACCACCTTGGGCCACCAGGATTAGTTCTGAGGTACTCCCTGTCTTGGTGGAAGAAACTGCTCCACTGCCATGAGGACCTGTAATTCAGGATACCCTCCTAGCTGAGGTGTGCCAGCAGCAGGGCTGTTTTCGAAGCAAGAAACTTGAGGAGCATTAGCTGTAGGTTCAAAAGGGGGCAAAGTAAGCTTTTCTAAGAAACTTTACTTCTCATGGAGGAGCAGGTTTCCTCCTGGAAAGTCTAATGTGAATGCCTCCCCTAAGAAACTGTCTTAACAGGGGATGGAAAAGACTGGAGGAAGACTAGGAATGTGGGTTGAAATGGCAGATGCATGAATTTTAATGGAGAAACAAGAAAGGCCTTTATCCACCAGACTAGCCAGGTATTCTAAGATGGTAGTAATGTGTGATGAATTGGAATTGAGCTGGTGTTTCTGGCACCAAATAGAGAATCTTTTCAATTTGGTTGAGTATGAATTTCTAGTGCTAGGTCTTCTAGACTCCATTACCCTAGGTAAGCAGGTGCAGGTCATTCTTGTTGTAGTTGGGTGCTGTAAAAATATCCAAGCTGAAAGTCAGTCTGAAGGCTGGGGTGCATAATCCTTCCCTTGTTTTGGGTGGGGAGGTCTATCCTTAGAGTGAACAGCCATGGCTTCTGATTGGTGAGCTCGAGGAGCAAAGGATACCACCAGTGTTGTCTGGGCCAGTCTGGTGCTATCAATATTGCCCTTGGACCATCTTCCCTTAACGTTAGGAGTACTCAAGGCAGCAAGGGTAAAGGTGGGGTGGGATGCATAAATGAAGAGACAAGTTCACAGTAAGGAGAAAGCATCTGTTTTCTGGGCAGATTTCTGTTGATCCTGGTGCAAAATTCTTTTTCAGGTGATTGTCCTTGTTGGAAAGATCTACCTCTGGGACTCCCCATCTCTGAGGTATGCAGAGAATTTTCCCGATGCAGATGCCACTTGTGGGAGGTCCATTAGGTTTCTGCTGAGTTTATCTGCTACAGCATTCTTAACCCCACAAAGGTATTGTGCCATCAGGTGCAAGCCCAGATAATGCGCAGTTTCCCAGACCTGCATCGCTAGAAGGCATAGGGGATAAGAGTGTGCACCTCCCTGCCTGTTTACATACCATAGGACTGTGGTATTGTCTATTTTTACTAACAGGACCCCTAGCTCCCATTTTATTTTGAAGTCTATCAAGCCTTTTTGCACTGCCATAAGTTCTTTCGAATTGAGGTGTCTGTCCTTGAACTGAACCGCCCACTTCCCTTATGATTGGAGGTGTTGAAAATATGCCCATCAGGCTACTTCTGAGGCATCCGTGCTGAGGGTTTGGTGCTGTGGAGTGAAACTGGAGAGGAGGCCCTGATTTTAGGTTCAAGCCTGTACCCACCATACAAACTCCTGTTTCAGACAAGGAATCAATTTATCTCAGTCTCTAGGGACAGACAGCTCTGGCACCATACATTTTTGAGGTGCCACTGAGGCTTCCTTATGTGCAGCATGGCCAGTGGAACCATGAGGATACATGAAGCTCTATATCCCAGTGCTGGGAGAAACACTGAGATGCCAATTTCTCTGCTGGAATTTTTGGAAGTAGTTTGTCAGAAAGGAGAATTGGTCTGGAGGGAGGAAGGCCTTTTGAAGTGAAGAGTCCAGGAGAGTGCCACAGAAAACAAGAAGTTATGTACTCACCATAACGTTCGATGTATGCAGTCCATCGCGCCTCACATTCTTACTCATGGGTTCTGATCCGAATATCTGCTCCGACTCGGCCAACTTATATTTACTAGCTCGAAGTCTCCCATTGGCTGGGCTAAGCAGGTATCCCATGCTGCACTGCTCCGTATCCCCAGATCTAGTTTGCTGCGGAACCAACAATCACACCTCATGCATAACAACCCAATAAGGTAGACCACTAACCAGGAGAATAAGAAAACACAAACTACCACTGAAGGGTACCTTAGATCAATAACCTCCAAATCCTCCCGGAAGGGGGCAGGTGGGAGGGTACGTAAGAATGTGAGGCGAGATGGACTACATACATCGAACGTTATGGTGACTACATAACTTCTTGATGTTATGTAGTCCAATCTCGCCTACATTCTTACTCATGGGGCAGCGTCCCCAGCACCTCTATCCTGGGAGGCTCAAAGGAAGCTACTCCTGTGGACTGTGGAACCAAATGAAGCTCTACCCCCTAGAAGCTACGTCCAGTTTGTAATGAATAATAAAGGTGTGCGGAGAAGTCCACGTGGATGCAGCACAAATATCATCCAAAGATAGTCTGGCATGGTATGCTATAGATGCAGAAACAGCCCTAGTAGAGTGAGCCTTGACGGGGAATGGTAGATTCTTTTCCGCGTAGGAATAAATAAAGGAAATGTAATTTGAGATCCATCTAGAAATGGTAACCTTGGAAATAGGAGAACCCAGTTTATTTTCAGAGAAGGAAAGAAACAATTGGTCAGACTTTCGTAAGTGGTTGGTCCTGTGTAGGTAGTATCGTAGTCATCTGTGCACATCCAGTTGATGGAACTTTAACTCTGCCTTGTTCGAGAATTAAGGGA
Source organism: Protopterus annectens (assembly GCF_019279795.1). Lineage (NCBI taxonomy): Eukaryota > Metazoa > Chordata > Ceratodontiformes > Protopteridae > Protopterus > Protopterus annectens. The sequence goes on along the minus strand of NC_056746.1, from coordinate 745,792,652 downwards.
AGAACACTGGCAGCTCAATAGACTGAGATTAACACATGTTACTTTGGGGAGAAAGGACGGACTGGGTCTGAGAGAAACTCTGTCCTTGTGAAAAATTAAATACGGGGGGTTTTATGGAGAGAGCTTGATTCCCTGACACCCGGCTGGCTGATGCCATGGCTATTAGAAAGGCCATCTTCCATGACAAAAACGTTAACTCGCAGGAAGCAGCCAACTCAAAAGGTGAGTAAGAGCTTGCAAAACAAAGTTTAGATCCCAGGGAATGATAGGGTCGGATACAGGGGGTCGGAGTAATAAGGTGCCCTTTAGGAAGGCCTTAGAGTTTATGGGCCATAAGGGAAGGCTCATAGGATGTTTGAAATAGCTGACAGCTGGACTTTTATGGTAGCGGGGGCACAGCCCTGCTGAAAGAGCATGGACAAGAAATCCAAGACAGCAGGAATTGGGGCTGTGAAAGGGTCAATTCCTTGGGCCTGAGCCCAAATAGAGAATTCTATTTGCTGGAGTAAATCTTCCTAGTCGAAGACTTATGAGAAGAGGATAAAATGTGCACCACCTCACGTGAAAAACGAAGTCTGACTAATGATGGAAGTGGAGTAGCCAGGCTGTCAATCTGAGGGTTCGCAGGGAGGGATGGAACTGTCCAGACGTGTGTCAGTAGGTCTGAAACTGGGTCCAGAATCCAAGGAGTGTCCACTGCGAATTGATGGAGAAAGGAGAACCAGACTTGGCGAGGCCAGTGTGGGGGCAATTAGAATCATCTTGCTTCCCAAGGAAATGGCTTTCTGAATCACTCTTGGTAACAAGAGGAAATGGAGGGAAAGCGTAGAGCAGACCGGAGGGCCAATTGTGGACTAGAGCATCCCTGGGTGACACCCCCTATGGGGGGATTAGGGTGAAGTAGTTGCTGCATTTGGCATTGAGGGGATTGGCAAACAGATCGCAGCACAGCTAACCCCACCTGCTGAAAATCTGATCCGCAACCAGACTGTTCAGGGACCACTCGTAAGCCATCAGAATAGCTCTGCTCAGTCTGTCTGCTATCACACTGGCCTTCCCTGGGATGTGCGTTGCCACTAGAAACCTTTGGGAAGACAGCGCCCACTGCCACACTCGCATTGCCTCTCTGCACAGGGGGGTAAGATCCGGTTCCTCCTTGTTTGTTTAGGTACCACACAACGGACATGTTCTCCGAGTGTATAGCAATCGTTCCCAGAGGAAGAGAGCTCTGAAGTGCTCAACGCCAACACTGCCCTCATCTCTAAGACATTGATGTGTAGATGTACCTCGTGATCTTGCCACGAGCCTTGGACCGTCCTGCCAAGATAATGCCCCCCACACCCCATCTGGGAGACCTCGTAGTCACTGTGGCGACAGGTGACGGGGGACAAACTGTTTCCCCTCGTTCAGATTGGTGGAGCACAGCCACCATCTGAGATCCTGTTTGCATTGGTCCGTGAGTAGGATCTGGTGGGAAAGGGGAAGGTTTTGGAGAGACCATTGGGTAAAGAGGAGCCATTGAAGAAGCCTAATGTGTAATTTCGCTAGCGGCACTAGCATAATGGTAGCTGCCACGGTGCCCAGAAGCTGGAGAACCCATCTGGCCTGTACTTTCCTGAGGGGTAATAAAGCTTGAACCTGATTTTGTAATACTCCAATCCTTTTGTGCGGCATAAAGGCACGCATTTGAACGGTGTCTAGCTCTGCGCCTATAAACGTGACATGCTGTGAGGGCAGCAAGGCAGTTTTTACACAGTTCAATGTTATTCCTAGTTGTTGACAGAGGATAATGGTAGCACCCTTGGCTTGGATGAGTAGATGCCTAGTAGGGGCAGTGAGGAGCCAGTCGTCCAGGTATGGAAACACTTGGAATCCCTCACATCTCAAGTGAGACGTCACCACTGCCAAACACTTGGTGAACACCCTGGGGGCTGTGGTGAGACCAAAGGGCAGGGCATGAAACTGAAAATGACTGGCTCCTAGCTGGAAGCGTAGGTGACTCCTGGATGCCCTGTCCATTTTGACATCCTTGAGGTAGATGGAGCACATCCATACTTTTCTCCAGCAACGGAAAAATTGAAGGGTGACCATTCGGAACTTGGACTTCAGAACGTAATCTTTTAATCTGCAGAGATCTCGAATGGGTCTTAGGTCCCCTGTTCTTTTCGGCACCAGAGTACTGAGTAAGTCGTTAATCCGATTTGGTCTGAAGGGACAGGTTGGATGCCTCCCTTCATCAGCTTTGAAACCTCTAGTGCTGCGTGATCCCTTTGACTGGGTGGAACGTCTGTGATTCTTCTGACTGGAGGGGGGGGGGTCAGACGAAAAAGGGATGACGTAACCTTCGGAAACTATCGTAATACCCATCAATCCTGGGTGATGCTTTCCCAGGCTTCTGGGTACAATGATATGCGGCCCCCGACTGGCTCCGGAATAGCATAGTCGGGCAACATATCAGGAACGATGGTAGGAAGAGCCACAAAAGGAATCACAGTCTCTCGAGTTGCAGGGGCCTCCTCTGCCTCTAGGCGGAGTCTTCCAGAATAACCTCCCCCTCCTCTGTCTCTGGAGGGGGACTCACCTTGTGCAGCCAGGAAAAACTTCTGCGATTTCTTGAACCACATCTTCCCTCCCCTCTGAGCCTTGGGATAAGGTCTCGAGGGAAGGGAAAAACGGACCCCTACGACAGACAGGGTCTTTCCCTCTTGCTCGCACCTGGTGAGGGTGTCTTTCACTTTGGTCCAAAAGAACGAGGACCCATCAAAGGGAGCGTCAGTGAAGGAAGACTTGAAGGCCTCCGCAAAATGACACGGGCGCATCCAGGCTTGCCTCCTAAGGGCTACTCCTGAACTGGCTGCTCTACTCGCCCCCTCGGCTGCATATATGAGCCTCATGGACGAGTCAACAGAATTGAGGGTAGACACCTGGGCGTTAACAGTGTGTGCCATCGCCTCGGGTACGTTACCTGCTAGAGTATCTAACTCCTTGAGGAGATCTCTCTGGAGCAGAGTAAAGTGACAGAGATAGTTCAGTGACCATAGGGTGAAGGTCGCTGACAAAAGGGTACGCTTCCCGTACCGGGCCATGCTCCTAGACGCCTTGTTGGGAGGATGGACGGAGGAAGAAGACTCTGCTACTTGCTGCTGTGTGGCCACCACCACCATGGCATCTACAGAAACCCCTTTGGACAGAAACTCTTTCCCAGGTGGGGCAGAAACAAACTTATTGGACCTTCGGGGTACAGGTTCCACCGAATCAGGATTCTCCCACACCCTTTGACAAATTAAATCCAAGAGCTCGAAGGGTGGAGACGCCCAGGAGGCAGAGGGTTGAGTGCCAAAGGCCTTGAGGAATACAGACTCCTCCTCAGAGGGGGATTTGGACGGCCAGCCACCTCTCTGTCTCTATCTCCAGGATGTTGGGGAAAGATGTCAGAAGACTACTTTAGGGACCCCTCAGACTCCTCGAGGTCAGTATCAGAAGTGAGAGACTCTACCTGGGAGTCTATGTGCTTCCTTTGCACGACTTCTTTCTAGGGGGCTCCTCAGGCACGGACTCTGAGGGGCCCTCAAAGTTGGGGACCGCTCATGGGGGTATCCCCAGGCCGTTGGGCTCTGCCATTTACAGATAAGGGGACGTCAGAGGCTCTAGCCAGGGTGGAAGGGGACAAAATGACCGATCCAGGTGATGTAACTGACGATCTGGCCAGTGTGCTCCATATGGCCTTGAAGGCAGGTCCTCCCGAATCAGAGGACCGACCGGCCTCCGAAGCCATGACTGGGGTTGAGGTCCCCCGAGCCGATGCGCCGAGAGGGAGACTCAGAACAGACAGGTGTCCCCAACTATCCCCCTCGGGCCCAACTGAGGAAACCCAAGTGCCGAACCCTGTGGACTGAGCCGACTGGGTCGGAGCAGAAGCCGGCCCCGATAAACCCTTGAGGGGTACCGGAGCCGGCACAAGAACATCACTCTGAGGAGCACTCCGGCTCCGAAGACAAGGAAGCGCTGGGAGGAACCATTGACACAAGCATCGAGGCAGGCACTGGAGCCGATTGGGTCGGAGCAGAGAATAATTTTGCCAACACCGGCGACTGCAGGAGCCTCTGAACCACCCTATCAACATCCAAATCAGAAAGCCTGGAGGATTTGGAGGACAGGGAGGGAGATTGGGATCTCCTCTTGGGGAGCCATGCTTAACACTGGGCGACCGGCTCCGAATGGGCTCCAATAAAATAGGAGCAGATGCCGATTCCATTACTACAGATACCTCCTGTGGCCCCAAGGACAGTGGAGCCGAGGAGGTAGAGTCCAGTTTAGAGATTTTCTCCAGAGGCTCCAAAGATACAGACTGAACCGGAAATCTTTCCTTCGCCTTCGAAGCTTTAGACTTGGACTGAGAACTAGAAGTAGAGTCTAAAGACTCGAACGAAGGTTTTAGAAGACCCTTCAATATTAGTTTATTTTTTCTCTCCTGGAGCACCCTCAGACTAAAGGCATGACAGAAGCTACAAGACTCTTGCAAATGAATTGCTCCTACGCAATAAACAGTGTCCATCTGTAATGGACATCTTGTAATTACACTTTGAACATTTTTTTTAAAACCGGAAGGTTTATGTTCCTTCTGATCCTTAGACATATTGAAAAAATTACCACAGAACGCAGCTTAGTCTGAAGAAACAGCAAGGATGGGAAAAATGGCCAATCACAGTGCACACAACTGAACCCAGAACCTCTAAGTAAAAACGGTTCTGACAATACACAAAACACTTAACCACAAGGAAAACACCAACAGGCTTAACCAAACTCAAGAAAATGAAACTCTACACAGGAAGGAGGACTACGTCCTCCAAGTCAAACTGGCCTAGCCCACCGGAACAGTGAGGGATACCAACTACACAAAACTAATACACTGCACACATGCAACAAGAAGTAGTAGCTATTAAAATAGCTTTTGTGTTGAAACAACTAGAATTGAGAGAAATTGAAAAAAATAAGGTACTTGGCCACAGCCAAGCAAGACCACATCCTAGCTCCACGAGCAGCAAACGAAATCTGGGAATATGGAGCAGTGCAGCATGGGATACCTGCTTAGCCCAGCCAACAGGAGACTTTGAGCTAGTAAATAAAAGTTGGCAGAGTCGGAGCCGATATTCGGCTCCGAACCCGTGAGTAAGAATGTAGGCAAGATTAGACTACATAACATCTATCCTTTCGGTTGGGGCAGTGTTGGATATCTTGAGATTTAGTGTGAATCCCAGGGAGGACAGGGTGTCTTTGGTGAATTTCAGGTCTGAGGATTTTTGACAGGTCTGTGGCCTGCAACAGGCAATCATCCAGGTAGGAGTATATCTGGACCCTTCTTCTCCTGCAGAAAGCAGTTAAAGGGGTTAAGACACTTTGTGAAAACTATTCAAGTGGTAGACCAGCCAAAGGGCAGAGCTGAAAATGGATAGTGACTGAAACATACCCTGAAGTGAAGATAGCTGCTGAGAGACTTCTGAATTGGAATCTGCAGACAGGCAACGTTTAGGTCTAGTGAGACCATGAAGGCATGAGGGGTTATCATGGGTAACAGTTTTTTGAAAAGTCAACATTTTGAACTTTGGAACCAGGAGAAACTGGTGGATGTTGAACAGGTCCAAGACTGGTCACAAAGAGCCTTCTTTCCTGGAAACCAGAAATAGCCTGGAGTGGAAACCTTTTCCTTTTTGATCTGGAACTGGTTCCACTGCTCCCAGAGAGCACAAGGTCTGAATTTGGGTCAGGGGTTCTGACCTTTGATTTTGTGGAACATCTGGATAGCCAGAGAATTTTAAAGGCTCTTTAAAGGAGAGTTTGTTCTCACTTGAAATAATGTCTAGACCCACTTGTCTGAAGTAATATGGGTCCAGCTTTGAAGACTGATAGCCTTCCTCTTAGTCTTGGTGGGGGCTGATGGAAGGAGCAGAGTGGACGAGTCATAGCTGCTCTCCAGAAGGTGGCTTGGGACCTAGAACGCCCTTCCCTGGTGGGCCTCTGAGCTCCACTGCCTGCTTTTTTGCAATTGTTGCCACTGCCTACGAGTCCTTTCCTGCTGTAGTGTCCTCCAGCTACCACAGACTGGGTGGGAAATGACCAGTGTTTAGATGGAAAATTACTACTAAACCTGGGAGGCTGTACTTTGAAGTCCTTCACTGTTTGCATAGACTTCAATTTGTCCTCCATCTTTTTGAAAAATGCAGCTAGAAAGTCTTTTAAAAGGGGGGTATCCAATACGTTTGATTTAACATGGCCTGGAAGAGAGTGTTCTCTATGCCAAACATGCTTTCTAATAACTGAACCCATGGCAGCTACCCTGCAAGAAGCCTCCATGGCATCATAACCAGACTGAAATTAATGTTTAGCTACCTGAGCACTGGACTGACAGATCTAGGAGCTCTTTGGAAAGGTTTTTATCCTCTTGTGAGATGACCCTCTGAACAGATCTACAATGGTTTGTGGATACTTGATTATATGAAATTGACAGTTGAGGGTACTTGTAGTAAGGGTGGCAGATGTATATACCTTTTTCCCATATGTATCTAGGGCACTACTCTCTCTGTAGGTTAAGCGTTCCTGGATGAAATGGCTCTAGCCTCTTTGGGTCCCGGGGTGAACACCGCAGGGTCAGCAGCAGGATTTTTAAAAAAGGTATTTCTGGGAGTCTTGTACCCTTGTAAAACCAGGTCTGGTTTATGGGGAGCAGGGGGAAGAGAATCAGGATTCAAGGAGGAGTCCTGGAAAATATCTAGTGGTCACAGTCAGTGGCCTATCAATCTTTAGCTGCTGGGGCCCGCTATGCTGTGATCTTTTCCCTTCCCTTATCAAAAACACGTGCAGCAAATTATATATGACCTGGCATCCGCCTCTAAAGAGTTTCGCTGGGCGTCACCAGTAGAAAAATCTTCCTCGCAAACCGTGGCCTGCAGAGTGGCTCCAGACTAGACTAACTGGTCATATGCAAGGGCTTGTGAGGAAGATGGGATTGACAGCATATCAGACTCAATGTATTTCAATAGAGGCCTGCATCACAATTACAGACACTGAAGGGGGCTGCAAAGGCACTTCACCTTCAACAATATCAAGTCTAGAGAGAGGCAGACTGCGAATGGTTGTCGTCCAAAGACATAAGCTTTTGTTTCTTTTCTTCATCTTTCTTACGCTTAGGTTCATCAAATTCAGGATGACCAGAGGACATCTGACGAGACTGAAAAAAGATCGACTAAGGAATCTCACTAAAAACTCAGCCCTGCACCTAACAGACGATGTTTAAACAAGGCACAAAAAAAGGCAACTAGGGATTGTCGTGGTCTGGGCCTAAAACAGGCAACAACAAAGGGAGTGAAAGCCTGTGTGGGATTTGCTTACCACAACAGAGACAATTTACTTTGACATGAGTTAAAGGAAAATAAAGGATTTTTCCCAACAGGGTATTGAACTTTCTGATGAGGACTTATCTGTTGTGTGGACTTACCAACGCTCTTGAAAACCTCTTCGGGCTCTAACAGCAAGAAAAGACTGACATGAAGCAGGCTGACTCCCTTTACACCTGACCATACAGACATCACTCTGGGCATCCATCAGCTTGGGAGAAAACAGTTTTCTCTGGCAGTTGGGCTGGCCAAGGGCTTTCATCTCCAGAAATCCTTTTTGCTCTAGGGTGGAAAGATATGAAGAGCTGGTCAGTATTTCTGATAGACTTAGTGTTGTGGAGGTAGCATCTAATTTGTCTGTGAACATCCAGGAATGCAGTATTCTTTTCACCTCTTCCTTGTGGGTTTTGATAGTTTGTTTTCCTATGAACCTTGCACTTCAAATATTTTTAAGATTTATGTGCTCTCCTTTATTATTGGGAGACAGTGAATGCAGTTGTTTGCGATTGGTTGATTCTAAAATAAAGTACAGTTGTGTACACTTACCATAAATGTAGATGTTAGAGTATTCACTATTGCAGTCATTACCATTTGGGTAATCTGCTGGCAGGTTGCCCTCAGTCGGCCTGAATTCCAATGTCTTGGGTCCTGCGTTGGTTGCTGTCTTCTCTTCCATGTCAGGTCGTCAGGGGTATAAAACATGCAGCAGACGCCATTTTCTTGCCCCCGATGTCAGGTGCCATCTACAAGCAAATACACCACATAGGTTATAGAAAATGGAGAAGGAAAGATAAACTCAAGAATGACAGGAGGATGGCAGGAGGTTAACCTAGACTGCAACAGTGAATACACTAACATCTACATTTATGTTAAGTGTACACAACTGTACTATGTTCTTCGTGTTTCACTGTTGGTCATTATATTTGGGTAGAATCCCAAACCTATGGTTGGAAGGCTGGAGCTAAACAGCATTAGGTGTGGCTATAAGGCCCTGCAGCGGCAAAGCCTGGCCTGGACTTAAGAGTAGAGAAGCAAATGATAATGCTTTGTAAAGGTGTGAACAGAACTCCAAGTAGCACCCTCTAGAATGTCCTTTGTTGGTACTCCTCCAAGAAAGGCTGAAGTAGCTGCAGCTCTGGTGGAGTGAGACCCAATGCCCTTGGGTACAGGTTTACCATGGTGTAAGTAGCAGAAACAGATGCAGTGGCTTATCCAGGTTGAAACTGGATGCTTTGAGATGCCCCTTCCTTCTGATCCTGCAGCATATAACACTAGTAATTCCTCAGTTTTTCTTAGAGCTTTAGTCCTGCTCAAGTAGAATCTTAGCTGCGTGTACGTCCAAAGAAGGCAGAATTCTCTCCCCCTTGTTCTGCAGATTTGGATAAAAAATTGGCAGATGAATTGTTTGGTTAAGAGCCACACTGGAAACCACCTTGGGCATAAAAGTAGGATTTGTCCTCAACCTGTCTGGGTAAAATATGTTAAAAGGCTCTACAGCCATAAGGGCCTGCAGCTCTGAAACTCTTCTTGCTGAAGTAATTGCTAGTAGCACAGCCGTTTTCCATAAGAACTATACATCAGCGGTAGCAGCTGGTTCAAATGGAGGTAGGGTGAGCTTTTCCAACATATAATTGAGGTCCCATGCAGGTAATGGTGATCTAGAAGGCCTTAAATTTTTAGCTCCTCTAAGATGCTGCTTTAGTAAGGGACGAGAAAAGATTGGTGGCTCTGTATTATAATGAGCTGAAATGGCAGACACATGGATTTTAACTGATGAGAAAAATAGGTCTTTTTCAAGCATCTCGGTTAATAATTGTAATATCAGAGGAATATTTGGTTCTGCTGTATCAGTTCCTTGTGCTCGATTCCAAGCACACAATTTCTTCCATTTGTCAGCATAAGATTTTCTCGTACTAGGCCTACTGGCTTCCAAAATGACATCCATCACAGCTTTACTGAGAGGTGTTTGTATAACTACTTGATTAGCCATGCTGCCAGGTTCAGTGTCTGTAGCGGACTGTGCAGGATCAGATTGTTTTGCTGGGACAGTAGTTTAGGTATTTGAGGTAAGGTCCAAGCTGGGTATTGAGACAAGTTCCTTAGGACTGGGTACCAGTACTGGCGGGGCCAGTCCGGTGCAATTAGTATCATCTTTGGTTTCTCTTGTCTGGCTTTTAGGAAGACCTTGGGTTGAAAAGGCAGAGGAGGAAAGGCATAAACTGAAAGGTTTTTCCAACAGAAGGATAGGGCGTCCACTTTCCATGCTCATCTGTGATAAGTCCTTGTGCAGAATTTTTTAAACTGATAATTTTGAGGAGAGGCAAATAGATCCATGTCTGGGCTCCCCCATTTCTCGGTTATGCTGAAGACTTGTGGATTTAGTTTTCACTTGAGGATCCATAAGGTTTCTGCTTAAATCTGCCAGTGTATTTTGTTTTCCTGGCAGGAATTGAGCTTGAAAATGTATTTGGTAAGTCAAAGCTGTGTCCCACAGTGCCATGGTTAATCTGCAAAGGGGGTACGAGTGTGTGCCCCCTTGCTTGTTTATATACCACATGACTGTGGTGTTGTCAGTCTATCAGTTGTCCTGGATGAAGCAAGTCCTTGAAGGCTGTTACGGCATTTTGAACAGCTAGCATCTCTTTCTGGTTTATATGTAGATGCTGTGGAGTCTATATGCCCTGAATGCATCTTCCTGCCATGTGGGCCCCCCAGGCATAATCCGATGTGTCTGTTAAGGTTTGGCTGGCAGGGGGGAGAGTGAAGGTCCTTCCCATGTTTTGGTGACATGCCTTTGCCCACCACAGAAACTCCTGTTGTAGACAGGGAATGAGAGGAATCATCGTTTCCAGACTGTGTGAATGTTGACTCCACAAACTTTTCAGGTACCATTGCAGTTTCCTTATATGCAGTCTTGCATATGAAATCAGTAGGATGCCATGAAACTCAAAGCCTGCAGAACTGGTCTTGCAGATAACTGGGTTTTTTTTTTGCCATAAGTTTAAAGTAAGTAGTCCATTGCCTTTGGTTGTCTGACGCAAGGTAAGCCATCTGGGCAGTTGTATTCAAGCTTGCACCCAGGAATGTTATCTTTTGAGAGGGTACCAGCTGTGATTTCTTTTAGTTTGTGTACCCTAGGCCTGTTAAGTCTTTTCACAAACACCAGGTGTTGAAGAATGTCCTTATTCTCTGCTTGAATGAGACAGTCGTCTAAGGATATATTTTTATACATTGTCTGCAAAAATCAATTACTGGTGCCAGGCACTTTGTAAAGACCCTGGGCGCAGTAGATAAGCCAAAGGGCAGTGCAGAGAATTGGTAATGCATTAAGCCAGCCTTGAATCTGAGGTATCTTCTGCACGACTATCTTATTGGGACATGCAGGTTTGCCTCTTTTAGGTCTAAAGTCACCAGCCAAGCATTCTTGCCCAGCATGGGTAGAAGCTGCTGTAAAGTCAGCATTTTGAATTTTGGAATGTCCAGGTATGTGTTCAAAATCGATAAATCCAGTATTGGCTGCCAGGCCTTGCCCTTTCTGGGTACCAAGAACAGTCTTGAGTAAACTCCTTGTCCTTTTTCCTGTTCTGGTACTGGCTGAATGGCCCCCATATCCATGAGGGATGTAACCTGTTTTTGTGCCTCTGCCCATTGATTTTTTGGCAGGTCTGGCCAACCGTTTGCTACTGGCACAGTGTGGAAATGGAATCTGTATCCCTGTGAGACTGTTTAGTACCCACTTGTCATGGGTGATTAACTGCCAATTTTGAGCAAAAAGTGCTAACTTTCCCCCCAAGGGTGCTGCCAAAAGATTATGTGCTTGGTGTAGGCAGAGCGGAAGTCATTAGGATTGTTTTCTGTAGGTTTGTGCTTTATCTCCTCCAGATTTGGAGGTAGAAGCGCCCCATTGCTTTGACCTGTATGAATCTTGCACCTGGTATCGGAAAGCCTTAGGGCGTCTGGATTTGCCCCTTTGAGCTCTGTCTGACATAGGAAAGGACCAATTTTTTGTAGGCCAGTGTCTGATTCTAGGCGGCAGCACTTGTAAGTCTTCAACAATTTGCATAGACTTAGCTTGGTCTTCCATTTTCTTTAAAACCTCTTCTGTCTTAATACCAAATAGAGAATCATGCTGTAAAGGGGCATCTAGCAATTTAGCTTTATCAGGCAAATTATGTTCCTTTAACCAGGCATGCCTCCTAATCACGGATCCAGTAACTGTGGCCCTGCAGGAGGCCTCTAAGGAGTCAAAACCACATTGCAAAGTACGCTTTCCAACCTGTTCAGCTTACTTTTTGCACATTCTGAAATTATCACTTTCTGTTTCAGCAATCCCATAACATGTTGTTGGTACTTAAGCATATGAAATTGACAGTTTAAGGCCCTGATTGCCAAGGTTGCAGACGTATAAACCTTTTTTCCCCATCTGTCCAGTGCCCTTGAAACTCGGTCAGAGGAGGTAGGATTTTTTGCTGTTGAGGCCTTAACTCCCTTTGGACAATGTGAAATAGTTTCAGGATCAGCAGCAGGGTTTCTAAATAAAAATCTGTGCGAGTCAAGTACCCTGTAATATCTGTCAGGCTTACTGGGAGCTGGAGGTAAGGAGTCAGGGGTCAAGCTCAACTCCGAAAACACATCATACACAATGTCTAAAACGGGGAATGGCTAAAGGCCTGTGCTAAGGGAGAAGGAAATCCAAGAGTCTCTTTTTTGATTCCGAGTAGTCTAGACTCTCCCAGTGAAAATGCTCTCTCAAAGTATGCAAGATTTCTCCAAATGAATAATCCACAGGAGGAGATGCAGATGGTATGGCCTCCTTTGCATCAGAATCCTCATAAGGAGGTATAGATAATTCCTGATCAGGAGAGGAATCAGAAGAAATAGAAACCTGATCTGAAGATTCATAATTAGTGCCTTGCCTTGGCCTCTTACCTGGAGGGGGATGGGTACCCCTGATCAAGGTAATGAGATATTCAGCCATTTTGACCATCTGTTTTTTTAGGCATAGAGGCCTGTGTGCACATGGCTCATGCATAGGTTTTTTTAGTTTTAGAAGTTGCTTTTGTCTTTGGTTTTGCAGCTGTTGGTTGGACATACAAATGTTGAGGTCTGAATACACCCTCAGAAGCCAGTGCCTGCTCAGCGGCTCCGGACCCATCAGAGGGAGATGCATCCGTCGGTCCAATACCTTGAGTATCTTGTGGCATGCCAGACTCCACTGGGGTGTCAGTAGAGGCCTGCAACTCGAAGGTAGTGGGTATCAGGGGCTGCAAAGGCACCTCACTGAGTACCGGTGAATGGCTTAGGAGAAGCTTAGTCCATTTTGGATCTCTACTGCCTTTCTCTGTCCTTTTCTTTGCTTTTTTTTTTTATGTACTCCGGTAGTCTGATTGCTATCAGACGACATTTCCGGGTAGTTAAATCGGTTTCCAAAATACCTTGATGCAAAAATATACCGACGCTTAATAGTGCGCTGATTAAATCTAGCGCAAAACTGACAGCCAGGCACGTTGTGATCAGGGCCTAGGCAAGGAATACACTATAAATGGAAATCCTTATGAGGTATTTGCTTCCACAAGTAACACAATTAACTTTTTCGAACATCGGTAAGGAGCAAGAAAAAAAAGTTTCCCCAGTGGGGTACTTAGCTTTAGTGAAGACTTTGGTTCTAAAACTCAAACTCAAATATTTCAGTAGTCGGCTGACCGGCACTTGCGAAACGCTTCTGCTTCGGGCACCGCACAGCAAGAATGACTTTAGAAAATGGCGTCAGCTGTATGTTTTATACCCCTGACGTCATGGAAGAGAATGACAGCAACTGACGCAGGACCCAAGACTTTGGAATTCAGACCGGCTGAGGGCAACCTGCCAGCAGTTACCCAAATGTAATGACTGCAACAGTGAAACATGGAGATCATCATGGTATTAGTGTGTGGTTGTCTGAAGAAGTGATTTAGTTAGAGCAAAAGTACTTACCCCATTTTATCTATTTTTATTTTAATAAATAGTTTATTCCTACAGCCATGTTATGTTGGCACAGATTTTTCTCAACATTGTTTGCATGTTTTTGGAAGCCATACTACGTTCATTTGTTTCTTTTTTGGAACTGTACTTTGGGGAAGTTTATTTGGAACCCAAGAGCCTGTAGGAGAGACACCATGAAGTGGATATGGGTTAGGAGTGTTTTTGGCTGCAGGCATGTAAAAGCACATCGTCCAGGTATGGGAATATTTGTATCCCTTTTGTTCTGCAACAGGCTATGACTGGAGCAAGGCATTTGAAGACTATTCCTTGGTTTTTTACTTTCAATTGCACCCAGAGAATTGCCAATGGGAGGTGCCCACTAAGAATCTTAAGTATTTTCTGTGTGTGGGTCTTATGGGAATGTGTAAATAGGCATCCTTGAGGTCTAGTGTAGCTAGGAAGCCTTTACCAATAATAGGAGCTCTCGGATTATGTAGCCTAAGTAGGTAAGACCCTAGCCCCGAGCAGCATCCTACTATCACCCAGAATGATACCATAGTACAAGCAGAAAAGGATTGCTTTCAACAACTGGCTAAGTTTCTGGTGTCATTCTAAGAGGATCCAGTATATATGTCTGCCTGGGATGACATGACTGACTGACCTCGATGCTTTGCCAGAGATGGCCTGCATCGGTCACCCCTGGGCTTCCATATACTGTCCAAGGCTCTTCCCAGCCCTATAGTGCCTTTTTTAGGCAGTGTTTCAAAGACCAAATTACCATCTTAACAGCTACAAACAAATGCAATCTGAGGTTCGTGTTGCTAAACACTAGAATCTTAAAAATGCAATCGTTTGAAGCACTCCTTAAAATGAAGAACAGACATTTGTGCCTTAACAGAGACCTGGTTCAAGGCAGCAGAAAGCACCCCTGCACTACCAGGCTACAGCTCATTCCATATACCTTTCGGCCCCATAACTTGGACCGAAGCTCCAAAGGCGGTGGAGTTTCCATATTCATAAAGGATGCACACACCTCCAGACTGGTAGCCCAACAGAACGCATCTGAGATACTTTAGGTGCAGCCAACATTGGTTAAGACAGCGATTCAGGTCGTAGACTGCTGTAGGTCCCCAACCATGTCTCAAGACTCATACTCCACGTTCTTAAGCACCCTGGAGAATATTAGGGTCCAACCTAACACACTCATACTGGGTGACTTCAACTACCCTTCCGTTAACTGGGAAAACTACTCGTGTACCAATACACTTGCCCAACATTTCCTGGAATTCATTAATTCCAATGCCCTGGACTGTCTTTCTTATCCCCACTAGAGGTAGCAACATCCTTGACCTGGTCATTACTAAGATGGGCAAACGTTGCTCTACACCAATAGTTAACTCCTCCCTGGTTAGATCCGACCACAAACTAATCACCTTGGAAATTCGCATCCCTCCCTCCCCCCACCCACCCCACAAAGGTAACCACCTTGAAAAACTTCTCCAAAGCCATCTTTGGGCTCCAGAAAAAAAAAAAAGTGGCTAACTTCACAGAACCCATGCAAATGGAGAATAGTTGCATGATCGCTGAATCATACACTAACACACTGTAAGAACACACACAAATGCATGCATCTCTCCATACTCAATAGAACAAAGACGCTCTCCTCCAAAAAAAGGAAGCCAACCTGGTGGTCCTCTGCCATAAACAAACTCTACAACAGAAGGAGGAAATTAATGCAGAATAAGGTGAAGACCCACGACTGGTAAAACTCCCTCATCAGCCACAACAAAAAAGTTGAGTTCCTTCATCATATCCTCTAAAGCTAAGAAAACAGAATTGCAGCAGATAGTAAAGACAACCACAAGGCCTTCTATAGTTATGTAAATCTCCACAGTAATACCCAGATTTGCTCTGAGCTACTGCACAATGATACTTCCTACATAGAGCCAACAGCTATTGCCAATATACTGGCAGACAGATTTAGTGCCAACATTACCCCCCCCAAAAACACCAGTCACAATACCATTAGATTGCCAGGCACCCAGTATTACTGCTGCACAGGTTAAAACAGCACTGTCCAAGGCCAATAATACAGCTTCTATGGAACCTGACAATATCCCTGGCTGTGTTCTACATGAACTACAGCATGAACTGTCACCTCACCTGTGTGGCCTGTTAAATCACAGCCTACCTCAGGCTTTGTCCCTACCGAATGCCACACTGATAGTCATCCCTCTCCACAAAGGAGGAGTGACTGCAGACCATGGGAACTATCGCCCCATTAGCCTGATGAGTCTGATATGCAAAGCTATGGAACACATCATCATGGAACAAACAAGGATATAGGGAATATCCAAACTCTGGATCCCACAGTTTGGTTTTGTGAAGGTTAGATCATTCCAGCTCAACTTGGTCACCTTCTTTGAGTCAGTCACCAGAGCTGTGGATGAAGGAAAGGTGGTTCATACAGCCTACCTTGATCTGGTCAAGGCCTTTGATAATATTCCCCACTCAGGAATCAGAAAAACTCAGTAAGCTAAGCATCAACCCCTGTTTCACTAGATGGGTTGCAAACTGGCTCACAGTTGGAACCTACAGTGTGAAAGTAGCGGACTCCAAGTTAGATTGCCAACCAGTCACGAGTGAAGTCCCGCAGGGTTCAGTCCTGTGTCCTCTTCTGTTTGGTATCTACTTCTCTGAAGTCCAGGCTGACAGTTTGCAAATTATTGCAAGTTGGGAGCTATTAACTCCCCAGGTGATGTCGACATCTTACAGAAAGGCCTCAGAGACCAACAACTGGCGTCAACCATGACTTTAAGCTCAATGCCAAAAAAGTGTGGTCATCTCCTTTGGGAAAACCTCGGTTCCCATGCATTACCACATCGATGTTAGTCGGCTGAAAACTGAAGGCATTGAGATCTGGGAACACATGCTGACAGCAGCCTCTCTTGAGCACCACACTGCCACAGTGGTCAGAAAGTCCTATGTGGCACATCTCATTACTAAGGGTTTTGCATCCAGGAAGAAAGAGGACACCGTCTCCCTCTACACTTCCCTCATTAGGCCTATCATTGAGTACAATGCCCCATTTGGCATGTACCCCACTAAACACCTGCAACAACTGGAGAGGCCGCAAAAGCACCTCACAAAGAGGATCCTAGGCCTTAAACATTTGTCGTACATGGACAGACAAGCTCCAACTATTCTCTAATATTGCCTACTTAGAAGCTCTAACCTTGCATGACTTGAAAAACCATGTGTGACCAAGGCTCTGTTAGAAATGCTACACCTAAAGAAATCCCAATCCCACCGCACCACACACTCCAGAGACCTCAATCACATTGCCACAATCGACAAAACATGCTGGAGGGACAGGTTCATAAGCCAGAGACTGCTCATGCTACAGAATAGACTTCCCATACATGTCAAGCAGAGCACCTCACTGGACCTCTTCAAAAGGGATCTTAACGAGTGGATGGGAAATAGAAAATTCACCCTAGGGATCACTCAAGAGGCTTTATTCAGAGGCACTGGGACCTGAGGTCGGGTGGCACGATGCCAACATAATCCTATGGGCTAGGCTTGTAAAGGCTCCAGGGCCATTAGCCTAGTACGCACCTATGAACCTATAAGAGGAAACTGAGTTGGCAGGGTCAGCATTTTTAAAGTTGGCACCTTTAGGAAAGGATTGAGCCTTGAAAGGTCAAAGATGGGTCTCCATGGCCCTTGTTTTCCGGGAACTACAAAAAACCTCAAGTAGAACCATTTTCAGAATAGAGAGGGAGGATTTTTCTACAGTGCCCTGGTTTTAAAGATTGTAGTACAAGTAGCAGGAGGGGCAGTTGGCGAGCAGGAGGCCGTGGCTTGCCTAGACTTACTGGGGAGGCTATCCAAGAGAGGAAGTAACCTTCTTGGAGGATGGAGAGGACTCACTTGTCTGAAGTGATCTGATTCCAAAGAGGAAGGTGGTGGAAAAGGCGAGCAGTCAGTGGGATGGAGGCAGCTGGTGGGAGAGGTAGATGCTACCTGCCCTGTCCTGAAAGGGCACCCTTTGACTAGAGGAAGGTGTTCTAGCTGAAGGATTTTTCTTTCTTGCTTGCCTGTGTCTAGATTAAGGAGCAGGATTGGAGTGTTACTTGATTAACTGTTGTCGCAGGAAAATTCTTGTAGAAATTTTGGTACATGAGAAACTAGCAGATGTTTAAGATCCTGCATCTCTTCCTTTTTTGTAGCAGGGATTTGAAAAGATCGGCTACTTTTGAGTCAAATAAGGCATGGTCAAGTGGTGCATCATTCAGCTTAGCCCTAAATTCCTCTGGCAGAGGTTGCAAGCTCAGCCAGGAGTATCTGCAAAGTGCAGAACCTGAAGCTGCTGACGGAGGATTCTGCAGCATTGTAGCTACATTTAATAGAATGCCTGGCAACTTGGGACATAACGGCCAGTAGATAAGACAGCTTTGGCCGAGGAGTCTGGAATGTCTGCCAACAGTCTGGTGGTAGAGTCTAGAAGAGACAGGGTGTACTTTGCCATACAAATCTGGTAACTAGTAGCTCTAAATGCCAAAGTGAAAGAGGTGTAAATCTTTTTACCTATCCTTTCCACAGTTTTGCTGTCCTGTCAGCAAGAAGGATGGTGGTGGTAGGCAAGAGTTTGGAAGCTTTACCTGTGGAGACAGAAATGGTAGCTGGATCTGCTGGAGGGCACTTAAATCAAGTGCTTAGCAGAGTCTGGGACTTTGTACAATCTCTGTCAGCTCTACGAGGAAAGGGAGGTTGAGACTGGATTGAGAGATGCAATGGAAAAGGCATCAAAGAAGGCAGGAAAGTACAGGCAGTATAGGAGGAACGCACAAAGGGCTTGATGCTTCCATCTGAATGAGGTCATAGTACCGCTTTTGCATTTCAGACATGTCTGTGGATTCCCATTTGAAGTGTTCATTTTAAAAATATAGTTTCAGAGAAAGTGAAGTCTTCAACAGGATAATCTGGGTCTATAGGATGCTTCCTCTGGGGATCTGTTGCCCAAAGAGTCTATACATCATTCCTTAACAGTGGCAGGATGGACTGCACAGTAACCATCCATAATTTGGTCGGCTTCACACACTGATTAACTGAGGTCCAAAACAGGCCTGAGGTGTCCATTCTTTTTTGGCACTAAAGAGCCTGTAGTAGACCCTGTATCCTTGTTAGTCTGATGGGACCCAGAGGTTGATCTTTTTGACTGCCAATTTGGAGATCTCTAGTGCTGCTGATTTTCTTTAACAGAGTGGAACACTGGGTAAACTTTTTGTCTGGGGAGGTAGGAACATGAAGTGAATGGTGTAAACTCGTGTCATTATCCTCTGCTAAAGATGTTAAGTGATGAACATTCAGGCTGTGGGGTGCAGGGCTAAGCACCCCTTCTCCAACTGCCTCCAGGGAAGACTAGTCAGGCAACCCTTCAGGGGGCACTTAACACATTCTGAAGGGACCCTGAAAGCCTTGGTGCTGCAGGACAGCTCTACCATGTGGGCAACATCCATTGTTACACCTCCCCGGGATGGGGGGGGGGGGTTGGATTATCTCCAGAAGTGTCTGTATTGAAACCTTGTGATTTCTAGAACCATAACTTGTCTTCCCTCTGGATACATGAAAAGGACCTCGGAGGTGTGCAGAAGGGAATACCCATGGTAGGCAAGATTTTCCTTTCTTGCTCATTTTTGGATAAAAAGTTATGTACTCACCATAATGTTCCATGTTTGTAGTCCATCTCACCCTTCATTCTTACACATGGGTTTGAAGCCAATCTTCTGCTCAGACTTGGCCGATTACAAAGCTCAAAGTCTTAGCTGGCTTGGGGCAAGGTAGGTATCCCATAGTGCACTAGTAAGAATCCCCAGAGCTCATTTGCTGCTAACTAGAAATGGAAAAGATTATCCAGAAACAATGAAAGGTGTCCACCCTACCAAAGGCAATACCGTCTCCGACAGGGGGTAGGTGGGGGGGGGGTCATAAGAATGAAGGGTGAGATGGACTACAAACATGGAAATGTTATGTTGAGTACATAACTTCTTTATGTTCTGTAGTCCTAGCTTGCCTTCATTCTTACATATGGGACAGCGTTCATAGCACCTTTTCCTCAGGTGGCTCATGGGAATATACTAGAGTACTGTGGAACCAAAGGAGGCTCTACCCCTGGAGGTCAAATCCAATTTGTAATGAGTAACAAAGGTACGAGGGGTAGCCCAAGCTGCGGCTGCACAAATACTGTCAACTGGAACTCTGGCTTGAAAGGCAGCAGATGTGGACAGGAATCTTGTAGAATGAGCCTTAACTTTATACGGAAGGTTCTTCTCACTGGAGGAGTAGATAAAGGAAATATAGTTGGAAATCTAATTACATAGTCACTTTAGAGACTGGCAGACCTATTCTAGTTTGAGGAAAGGACACAAACAATTAGTCTGATTTTCTAAGTTCCTTAGTTCTATGTAGGCAGAACCATAACTGTCTGAACATCAAGCTGATGAAATTTATATTTCTGCACTGTTTGAATGATTAGGAAAAAATACAGGCAGTTAGATAGTTTGGTTCAAATTAGTCAGAGCAAACTAAGGATGAAGGAAGGATTTGTACCAAGGGAAACTGTCTTTTCCGTTTTTTGTTAAATGAGAAGTCGGAGTCTCCGACAGCATATTGTAACAGTAACTAGCCCCAAAAAATTCCTCTGCAAACTCCGCCCGATGCCTAAGAGTGCGTCGGTTGAAGGAGGCACAGGCTGTACAGGCAGAGACGTCATGGTCTGGGCCTAGGCAGGGGAGGCAGTAAGAATGGAAATCCTTATGAGGTATTTTTCCCACAAGTTAAGCAATTATTACCTTTAAGCGTTTGAACTGACATCGGCTGAGGCAAGAAAGAGTCCCCAACGGGGTACTTAGCTTTTGAAGTCTTCGGTAGCTGAAGTTACAGGAGCTGGCCGACCGGCACTTGCGAACTGCTTCTGCTTCGGGCACCACACGGCAAGAAAGACTGGGGAAGATGGCGTCGGCTGATGCTTTTATACCCCAGGCGCTCTGACGTCGGGGAGAAGGCGACATCAGCCGACGCCGGACCCAGACTTTGGAATCCGGCCGACCGAAGGGCTGCCTGAGGCAGGACAACCCCATATGTAAGGACTGCAGATGCATCCTTGAAGGAAATCAGTGGTCTGCTGGTATCAGGGAACGTCCAACTCTTAGAAGGGCAATTCCTGCTAAAGCAAGGAGGCTGAACTTGCAGAAAGTCTTAAACTATCTGCATAGACTTGGCCTCGTCTACCATCTTCTTGAGCACTTCCTCTAAAAAAAAAAAAAAACTGTTCTTATGCAAAGGTGCATCCAAAAGCCTAGCCTTGACATGCTCTGGTAGGGGCTGCTCCTTGAGCCAAGCATGCCTTCTAATAACAGAGCCAGCAGCTGCAGCCCTACAGGAGGCTTCTAGAATGTCAAAACCACAATGTAAAGAATGTTAACTGACATGACTGGCAGAATTGAGCAAATCCTGCATATCCCTCTCTGCCAGAGGCACACTTGCTATCCTAGACTCAATAGTTTCCAAGGTGTGCTGCTGGCACTTCAGCATATGAAAAAGACCATTAGTAGATCTAATAGCAAGAGTGGCAGAGGTATAAACCTTTAAACCCCACCTATCTAGGTTCCTAGATTCCCTGTCAGAAGGAACACGAGTCCTAGTAACAGTGGCCTTAACTCCTTTAGGACCTTGAGAAATAACCTCTGGATCAGCCAACAGATTCCTGAAAAGAAACAAATGAGTATCAAGGACTCTATTACCAGTCAGGTTTCCTGGGAGCAGGAGGAACCGAATTTTCCAGAAAAACACAATCAACCACTTCCAACACAGGTGGAATAGCCAAAGGCTTATGCTAACGCAAATCCAAAAACTCCCTAATCCTTTTCTTAGAAAGGGGTAATAACTTTCCCATTTAAAATGCTCCCTGAGTATATAAACTATATATAAAATATCACCAAAAGAGAAATATAGGAGAAGCAGAAGAGATGGACTCAAGAGTATGAATCCTCAAAAGGAGAGAAAGCCTGAGAAACTTCAACAGAAATGCTAGAAGCATAAGAACCTGAATAAAAAAGCCTCAGGAGAGACTTCCCTCTCTTTGAAAGAGGCTGTGAACCCTTAAGAGTCAAAAGGTCAGCCATTTTAACCATTTGAGAATGAGGGGAACAAGAGTAAACTGGAGCCTGTTTCTTCACAGGCTTACGACTGGAACATTTACCTGCAAGTCTGAAGGACTCTGGGAAGCCTAGCAACCGCTAAAGTTGCAGCCGAAGTATGAGCTTGCTGTCGTAACAAAGACCAGAGGCCTCAGACACCAGAGTCAGCTTAGCGGCTCTGGATCCAGCTGAAGAGACAACAGGCTGAAGGTCAGAAAGCAAAATGGAAGCCAGAGGCCTGGGGGCCTCTGAAATGGTCTCATCAGAGGCCTGCAGTTGAAAATCTGCGGGCTGCAGGGGCTGCAAAGGCACCTCACAGGCTACCACGACTGATCACCAACTTAGAGGACGTCACCTTCAGAAGCCTGTTGCAGTCCTTATCCTTATGTTTCTTGGGAATACCCAAAGCCTGAAGACAAGTGGATGCCATAATACCGACAAACTTAGGCCAAACTCCAAAATGTTTAGCTAAAAGCTTAGCCAGACTACTAATACGCGTATTAAAGGAAGCACAGAGCTCACAATTAGGAACGTCATGGTCAAGGCCTAAACAAATACAATAGGAATGAAAATCTCTATGGAGAATCTGCTTTCCACAGGTAAGAATTATTCGTTAAGGCAAGAAATAAGAGGATCCCCAACAGAATACTTAACTGTAGTGGACTTCAACTTTGTAGCCTTAGACTGAAACAAAAAAGGTAAACTGCCGACCGGCACTCATGCAAGAAATGCTTCTGCTTTGGGCTCCACGGCAAGGAAGACAGAGGAAGTGATATCAGCTGCCTCCTTTTGTATCGGACGCCCTGACGTCCTTTACAACAGACAGCAGACATCACTTTTACTTACCTTTGGTATTCTGGATGATAGAGGACTACTAGGAGCCAAATAACCCATTGGTTAGGGCTGCAACAGTGAAACACTATGAACATAATCATTCTTGTCTTAATTTCAGTGAAGATTCAGAATGTAAAAACAAAGGCTTGAAAGAGTTTAAGCAAAGCCAAGCTATTCTTCCCCTATCTATGTTGTGTGACACAGGAGAAGAAAAATGTCTAACATTGTTTCCTTTTCCTGGGGGAGCCCCACAAAAGACTGATTGGATAAACTTTCCCTTCCTCAGGGATCAAGTTCCTCAGAGCAACTCTGTGGTAGACCATTTTCTGTTCCCTCCTCTAACAGACAAGTGTGGTTCTAACTTGTCCAAACAGGACAATCAAACCGCCATAGAGTTGCCCGTCTCAGTCCTTAGCAGCTTGGAGCAGCAACACCAGAAATTGAAAGAAAGATTAGCTGTCCAGGGAACCAAAAAGGGCCACAGCAGATTCACTTATTGGTAGCTATGGCATTGAGGAAGCCAGCTTTAAGACAGAAAACATAACTTTCTTTCTGCAGATCGGGGAAGGAAGAACCAGACAGCCCCAGAAATGGTCCATATCTCAACAAAAACAAGTTGCTGACAAGAGGGTAGTGGGCCATTAGACAGTCAGTGATACAACCTGACTGAAAAAGTTAAATTTTGACTCAGATTTTACAATGAACCTCCAGAACCACCAGTCCTAGACCTTGGCTATAATATTTAATACAAAGGACAACTTTTTTCTCATTAAAAAAAATTGAAAATTAACCCTCACGCTACCAAAAAATGTAAATTTTAAGGTAAAGTCTTTTAATGACAGCCATTAAAAACATTAATTCTAGCCCTTAATATTTCTAACAGGAAAAATTTTTTTTTTTTTTTTTTAACATAAATTGGTAAAGTAGAAGTATTCCACAACAGGGAACTTCTGCCAAGCCTTGAAGGAGCACTAGCCAAAAAAAAAAATCACTCAAAGCCTGTAGGGAAGGGCACACTTCAAAAGCGGCACTAACCACTGACACTTTGCTCACCAAAACTGTTCAGCAGTTAGGACTCCTGGAAGATGCTCGTAAGCTTTGGAGGTTGATTCTGTTACATCTTGGACAGAATATGAAGCATATAGCTTTGGCTTCTGTAACACTGCTCTAATGATTAACACCATACAATAAACTCCATAACAAGTCGGACAGAAAAGCAACAACAAAATGTCTGTTCATTGCACTCCAATAAAAGGAAAAAAATGCAGCTCTAGTCAGTTGTATGTACATAGTATTAATGGACTCAGGAGATATACATGGCAGCACCAAAGTTGCAGCAAGTGAGGAAAACGCAATATCTCTGAATCACCAATGTTACCTGTTGTAACAAAAGATACAAAAGGAAATTGGGAAATGATGTTAAGTTGTATGCAACAGAACAAAGGACACTTCTAAAATTAATACACAAAGCAAAGATGACACTGAAGGCCATTATCAAATGCAAATTTTGAACATGCACATCAAAAACAAATTCAATATACAGACCTACACTTCAGTCAACATTTCACATGTCAGTTAACCAGCCTTATTTGCACAACACCCTTAACTTATTAACAGTATGTATAAAAAAGTTTAATTCACTGGCTTTTCTTTTTAAGTGGATAAGGGATCGTCTCCTATATTAAATGTATGTTGGCAACTCACCTATCTCATGCTTTCGTTCATTAGTTGTACGGTCATGGAAAAACTCTGACATAAGACTCTCTAAGGCACGCAAAGAGGCCTCTTCTGATGCCTGAAAAATTAAAACAAATTTACAACTGGAACCCAGTTAAGATCATTTTAGCAGACTTGCACAAGAAAAAAAAAAAGTACAGTTTTGCTAGTTGAACTTACCGTAACAGTACTTGTTCAAATTCCTTACTGCTGCAGTAGCCTTTGTTAGAATACAACAAACAGCCAGCTTCAAAAAAATCTAGCTCTCGCCCACACTTATTGGTGATCATCTACCCAACTGGAGGGAAAACCGTCAAGTGTAGACAATTCCAGAACTTTCTTGTCCATATACAGAGGACAACTTGTATCTTTTAGAGATTCAAGATGAACAGTTGCAAATAATTACAAACTATATGCAGAAGTATGGGTTGGATGGTGGGAGCAGCTACTGCAGCAAGAGTTCACACATCTACTATTGTAAGTAAAACTTGCACAACTGTACTATGTTCACCATTCTCATTGCTAGAGTAGCCTTTGACTATACAGGTTGATTACCATGGCCTATCCAACCTGGGACAAGGCAGCATAAGGGCCAAGGTGCCGCCCCTGAAGAATGGCCCTAGTAATGCCAGCCCTTAACCTGGGAAAGGAATCTAGTTTGTAATCTTTTGTGAAAGTAGGTACAGAGGCCAATGCTGCCACCTCTAGAATGCTTCTAGAGCCCACCCTTTTCCTGTAAGCCACCAGAGAAGCAAAGGTTCTTGTAGAATTGACGCTTGGCAATAGCTGGTGTCAACCTCAAAATACTCTGTTTTGACATGGATTATCATTTCTCTGCCCCATTACAATAAACAAACATTTCTAAAGACTTAGTTCTGTCAATACAGTGCATGGACTGCCTACACACATCCAGAGTATGCAGAATCCTTTATTCCTGGTTAGGAGAATCCAGACAAAATACTTGGGAAACTGATGGCTTGATTCAAAGTAAATTCAAACGTAACATGTACATTACTAGAAAGAAACAGACCATTGTATTTTTTCCATTTACATAAATTAAATGTTTTCTTTCTAACAAATTCAGTCTAGCATTACATAAATTGAACTCTTGCCTTTCAAAGACTCCAATTTGACTTTTCTGCATCTAGTGTTCACACAAATTCAATGTCCATTTAATTTGCTCCTCCAGTTTTCTAGAGCCCACTTTCAGTTCTTCTACCTCTTTTACAATATTCAATACTTAAATACAGACAGATTACATTATTGAGTATAACTAGGCAATTCAGGTCCTGTGCCCCAGCTCAAAATAATTTCCTTGTGTGCCAACTCATTCTCACAAAAACATGTTCCCAGTTATCACTTTCATTCCTATCACACCTCTAACATTTACTATCTACCTGACGAAAAATTTTCTGGGGTATAAAAATACCCAAGCAAAAATCCTAAACCTTCTGGACATTGTATACTTGGGAGCCATAAAAAAAAAAGAAACAAAACTCTGTACTGCATGCACCCAATTCTAAACAAACTATTAAAAACAGTACATAAAATATAATTCCAACTTCATACTAATTAGTTTAATGTTGGGACTTCTAGAAATGTTACTCAAGGAAGGGAAATGATGCAACTCTTGTTTTGAGGAAGTTACGGTTTTTGGAATGAGCTAAACTGTTTAAAGGTGCTGGGTCCGTGTAGTACACAGCGGCATGTTTTTATTTCTCTTTTGTGGTTAAACAGTACAACATGCTTTGAGTATATTGTGGTGTGTGGCTTTGATCTAGTCCTTGTTGTGACATGAACCATGAGCAACATGAATGCAAGGGGTCCTCTATCAATACAAGATATTAGCTGAAGTTTGGAGATGTGCCAAACTGGGCTTGGCTTATAAAACTGACTCAGGTGGTCAACCACACTGATAATGTTATGAATTTATTGCAAGATAAAAAAAGTGGAGAGACAAGATGAGTAGAACAGAGGTAATTGGCGATTGCGCTTACGGTAAAAAATAGACTGCCTATGTGGAGGCTGTGCTTTTTAATACGACTGTTGATGGAGTGTGATATACCAAACCACAAGTTAAATAAATGGTTCCTGGAGAGTTTAAAATTGGACGTTTCCTTGGTAGAGCAAATGGATGTGAGAAATGAAACATTAAGAGACTACTTATAAACTTGAATAACACTGAAAATTTATAGGGGCATGCAGATTGATAACTTAAAGTGTGTTTGGTTCCAAAGCAGCTAAAAATATTTACATTCTCAAATGGTTCATGAACAGTTTTACATGGGGAATGCCTACATCTGTTTGATCATAATGAAACAGAGTTAATGCATTTGCTAATGACAGACTATATTAGAAAGATGGGAAATTTGGAGGAGGAAATTAAAAGGTTTGCAGGAAAATACAGATTATTTTTTGAATTGTATGAAAAACGTTAAAGATTTTTAAATGTGTAGAAGTACTGTGGGAATGCAAGAAAAACAAAGGAATTGAAACTTAGGAGGGACAAAAAGGAATAAATCTAATCCAAGCTGCAGTTAAACAAATCTAAATTTGTAAGTAAGGTACTTGGCGATGCTGTGGAACATGAAAACAGTCTAATGAACAATTAAATCAGGATTTTTTTAGTCTCCCCCAACCCTTCAGATGATAGGAACGTCTAGAGAAAAGGCAATTGATAGTCCCCCAGGAAAAGATCAAAGAATTACCACAAGAACAATCAGTTGATGGCTGGGAACTGCAAACAGATTGGGCAGGGTGACAGGAGAAAAATTCTGATAAAGTTGTCATTTTTGATTTTGATGGTTTTAAGATTTATAATTACACATATTTGGAAATTACTCCTATTTCTGGTGAACTGCTGTCAAAAAGGTTCACCTTTGAGACTGCAAAAAAGTTTTAAGCCTTGCAGATATGTTAAGAGTTAAATTACATACAAGAAAATTAAACCTGGAATTGTTTTTTGAATTTGGCTCTTGCTTGTAAGAGTACATTAAAATCCAACTTTAGTGCTGACTGCAACATTGTATGAAAAATTAAGTGCACATGACTTAAGACAATTCTACAGAAACAATTACGTTCCACATGTATATCAATCTAACACCTGATGAACTGTTGCAAAATGAATTAAAACATAATCATTCAATATGTGTGAAAATCAGATAAAGGTGGAGGGGTTGAAATAATGGATAGTTATACCTATTCCAATAAATGTTGGAATATTTGCATGATGGGGTAACATTTCCTGACTGCCTCAATGAAGGAGGGGCAATATTTCTAGTCAGAGCTGATTTGGTGGTAAATGATTTGTTTGGAATTTTTTCTTGACCAAATATCAATACCTGAAAGTTAATAAACCCTTAGTCCCATCGATAAATGGGATTAACAAGGAAAACAAGAAAGGTCTTGCACCAAATTTTTAAGGCCTAGAACAGCACCAGATGGTTTCAAAACTAAGTCTTTGACCAAGTTAGTTTATTTTAAGTTACAGAATTTTAACGATACGTTTTAATCGATGTGACTTTTTTTTAAATAAACTGGAGAAAGTGAACTTTGTGAATTTAGTTAGGAGAGATGTTAAAGACTTATTCCTGGTCATTCCTCATGAACTGGGTTTGGAAGGGTTTTATGAAGCCTTGGCCAAAGAAAGTGATTTAATGCACAGAGATTAAAGTGTTGTGCATATTTATGGAACTGATTTTTATGCAATAATTGTGTACCTTTGAAGGGAAGAGAAACCGTAGCAATGAGGGGAGCAGTGGCCCTGGTTTTCACTAATTTAGTACTATAGTGTTGGGAAATTCATTTTATTTTTTTCTTCTCTTTATAAACAAAACATTTACAATTTATAAATATTTTAGATTTTTGGATGACATTTGTGATGTGTAGATGGGAAATGCAAATGAACACATCAGTACAAACAGCAGTGAGCTCAGCTGAAATCTGATGCACACCCACTTCCACAGAGAACCCCTCTGAGGCCAAACATTGTTTGTACACAGCCTGCACCAATTCTACCAATATTTCTGGGATTTCAAACCACCACAGGACTGCCCATATCAGCTTTCTTGGGAGCCTTTACTGATGAGGAAAGACAATTACCAAGAAAAAAAAAATAAAGAAATGAGCTTAGAAATGCAGAAAGGAGGTTTGTTTGCAACAGCCAAAGACCTGCGATGAAAGGAAACAAACAGCTGTTCAGATCTGCAAATAACTACTTTTACCCAAATATCTGGTCTGTCTGTGCAGATTCAAGATATTAAGAACCTGCTTACTGTTAAGACTGTGGAGAAGTAAATATATATATAAAAAGGCAAATTAATAGACTGATTAAGTGACAACTAAAGGACCTCCCTGGGCATAACAGGGATGGTACAAAAACACTCAACTTCAGGTTCTCATTGCTGTACCTCTTTTCTAATTTTCCACAGACATAAATGGACTGACCTCAAAAACTAGAAGCCAGAGGAATACCTAAAGGCAGACACGCAGAAGTTACCAACAGGTAAGCTTCAACTGCACAAGAGGGATCTCCTGCCAAGGCCAGCACAGAGTCTGGTCACTACACCAAAGCACTTAGTTTGCTTTAAGGGACGCCATACATAACATGCATGCTCCTCAACATAGCATAGGGAATAAAGGTAAAGTCCAGACATACCATCCTCAGAACTGAGAGCACCAAGAGGAACACCAGTCCAAGAAAAAAGAGAAGTAAACAATACATCAAAAGGAGAAATAGACCAGGGGAGGAGGGAGGTAGTGAATACCGCAACAGTGAAGAGAAGGACATCTACCATTATGGTTAAGATTTTACACACCCATACTATGCCCTTCCATTTCACTGATCCAGTATTCATTACACTAGAGAGAAGGGAGAATGACCATCAGAGCTCTCTAGGAAGCCATGAAAGACGGCCCTAGTAAAACCAGCTCTAGCACTGGAGACTCCATCCAACTTGTACTGCTTAGTAAATGTATGCAGAGAAGTCCAGGTAGCTGCCTCAAGAGCAGCATTAGTATACAAACCCTTGAAAAAGCACCAGAGGCCACAGATCTAGTAGAAAGAGCCTCAACACAAAAAGGAAGCCTCTTAGCATGAAAGGCATAACAAAAAAACTGCTGTAGAAATTAAAGAAATAGCTTGCTTGGACACAGCAAATCCTAAGGGCCAAAGATGAAAGGAAAGAGCTGAAAGTATGAACACAGCTCCAGGTAGCAGCTTCTAGGATGTCACTGGTAGGGACCCCTCAAAGGCTGTAGAGGTAGATGCAGCCCTGGTGGACTGTGATCTTATCCCCTGTGGGGCAGGTTTTCCATGGTGCCAGCAGCAGAAATAAATGCAATGGGCTATCCATTTAGAAATGGTTTGCTTTGAAATGGCCTTCCCCTCTGCCCCTGCAGCAAAGCCAACTAGCAGCTGTTCAGATTTTGAGAGGCTTAGTCCTGTCCAAATAAAATCTAAGTTGTCTGTACACGTTCAGAGAGTGCAGAATTCATTCTCCTTTGTTTTGTGGATTAGGGAAAAAGGTAGGCAAATGAATGGATTGATTTAGGGCCACATTAGACACCACCTTGGGCATAAAGGATTGACTGGTACGGAGGGAAACCCTGTCTGCATGGAAGATAATGAAGGGCTCCACTGCCATGAGGGACACTTCTTGCTGTAGTGATGGCTAGAAGGAAGGCTGTTTAAGGATTTCAACTCTGCAGTTGCAGCTAGTTCAAATGGAGGGAAAATGACCTTTTCCAATACAAAGTTAAGGTCCCAGGCTGGAGTAGGGGCTTGCCTGGGGTCTTACATTTTTAGCCCCTCTGAGGAATTGCTTTAACAGAGGGTGAGAGAAGTGGGGTGGATCAGTATTGCAATGTGCTGAAATTACAGAGGCATGAATTTTAATTGACAAGGATAGGCCCTTGTAGAGCATTTCTGTTAAGTACTGAAGAATATGAGGTAAACTGGGCACCATGGTACCCATACCCTGGGTCTAGCTCCAGGAACAGCATCTTCTCCACTTTTCAGCATAGAATTTCCTAGTACTAGTCTCCTTGCTTCCAGAATGCCCTCTAGCACTTGCTTACTGAGGGATGCTGTTGGGGAGTTCAAGGAATTAGCCAGGCTGCAAGGTTCAGGGTTTGAAGCAGAGGGTGCAGAATCTGGCCTGCCTGCTGGGACAGTAGGGAAGGTGCCAGAGATGGGTGCCATGGATCCAGCAGTGTCATATTGCACAAGAGGGGGTACCAGTGCTGGCGAGGCCAGTCTGGTGCAACAATTGTCCTTGGCTTGTCCAGTTTGATCTTTAGCAGAACCTTCGAGAAGAGAGGCAGAGGGGGAAGGCATAAACCAAGAGGCTTTCCCAGGTAAAGGACAGGGCATCCACTTTCCAAGCTTGACTGTGGGGAGTCCTTGTGCAGAATTTGTCCAATTGGTAGTTCTGGGGGGAGGCAAACAGGTCCATCTCTGGCGTCCCTCATTTGTTCAAGAGGTTGATTATTAGTTAGTTTCCATTCGCGTGGGTCCATCAGATCTATGCTTAGGTCGTCTGCCAGTGAATTTAGCTTGTAGGTGCACTTGGTAGCTCAAGGCGGTGTTCCACAGAGCCATGGCTAGTCTGCAGAGAGGGTACAAGTGGGTTCCCCCCTGCTTGCAACGGTTATGTTGTCAGTCTTTACCAATAATTGTCCTGGAAGGATGTGGTCCTTGAAGGCTGTCAGGAAATTCTGTACAGCTAACACTTCTTTTTGGCTGATATGCAGGTGCATCTGACTTGGGTTCTACTTGCCCTGCCAAGTGAGCCCCCCATGCATAGACTGAGTATGAAGTCAGGGTTTGGGCAGCAGGGGTTAGACTGAAAGGGAGCCCCTTGTTGAGGTGGCAAGCCTCTGTCCACCAAAGGAACTCTGTCGCTATAAAAGGAATGATAGGAATCACCGATTCCAGGTCCTAAGAATGTTGACACCATAGGCTTTTTAGATAACATTGTAGTTTCCTCATATGCAGTCTTGCATATGGAATTAGTAGAATGCAAGAGGCTATGAACCCCAGGACTTCCAAAATTTTCCTTGCTGATAGCTGGGTCTTTGTGGCCAGTAGTTTGAAGTAGGCTGTCAAATAAACTTGTTTCTCTGGCGTGAGGTAAGCAATCTGGGAAGTTGTGCTCAAGCTTGCGCCCAGGAATACAATTCTGTTGGCAGGGTACTAGATGACATTTCTTTTCGTTTATGGTGTACCCCAGCAAGGTTAGAAGTTTCTTTACAAATGCCCGATGTTTTAATAGCATGCCCTGGCTTTCTGTATGATAAAGAATCGTCCAGGTATGGGCATATATGAATACTTCTCTGCCTGCAAAATGCAACGGCCGGAGCCAGACACTTTGTGAATACCCTGGGTGCAGTAGATAAACCAAAGGGAAGTGGAGAGAACTGTAATGACATCGGCTGCATGTTTTATACCCCTGACGTCAAGGAAGAAGGGACAGCAACCGACGCAAGACCCAAGACTTTGTTAATCAGGCCGACTGAGGGCAACCTGCAAGCAGATTACCCAAATGTAATGACTGCAACAGTGAAACACAAAGAACATCTGATAGAGCACAGAGCCTGCTCTGAAGTGTAGGCATTTCCTACAAAATTCCCTAACAATGATGTAAATATTAAATGCAAACAAGAAACCTAGTGCCTACATACCTCCTACTCCTCCACGTATACAAAGATTTGTAGATATTTAGGAACATGCCTTTAAAGAAATGTATACCACCAATTTAAATGGTTGCACTTTTTATAACCTTACTGCATCAGAATATAGGGCCCTGAATGAATTACAGAACCTGCATTACCTTGTTATAAAGCAGGCTGACAAAGGTGGCAAAATTGTTTTAATGGATAAAGATCTGTATATTAGTCAGATGAATGCTTTGTTATTAGATAATTGTATTTACCAAGCATTAACAAAAGCAGCTGTAACTGCTATCATTGATAATGTGTCTTAGTATTTGATTTACTGATCACGGGATTAATTGATGAACCTTTGTTTAATTATTTTTTGGTACAGAAACCTTTAATTCCTAGAATATATGGCTTACCCAAAATCCATAAGCATATTACTGCCCCTCCTATGCGTCCCATTGTATCAGGAGCAGGCTGGTGTACTGAGCTTCTATCGATTTATGTAGATAGAAGGTATTTTACATGAGTTCTTAAACAGTTGTCACACTATTCAGAGAGACAAATATGTTTTTACAGTGTCTATACGATAGAATGGAAACTATTGATGATGATGAAGCATTTGTATTACTTACTATGGATTTTGAATCTCTTTTTCACGAGTATTCCGAATGTATGGGGGAATTGATAAAGTAAGAGTTCCTCAATACAGACAGGAAGCTTATTCCAAATAAGATTTTGTTGGTTTGTGGTCCATTAGAGATTATACTTGAAAATAATGTTACTTTCCAAGATGAGTTTTTTCTACAGATGAATGGCGTAGCAATGGGCACTT
>NC_056746.1:745747555-745750055 GCF_019279795.1 Protopterus annectens | reverse complement strand
GGTAACATGTTTGTGTATTGTATATCTTTTATTTTATACAAATGTTATATAATGTTCATATTTATTATGCAACATGTGTGAATATATGAACATTAGCTATATATATATTTTTCACTGTTACATCTGCAATAATTAAATATGTACATGTTGGTATTGAAATGTGCTGTGTATATATGTGCAGATGTTGCTGATGTGTGTATATTCATAATATGTTGATATTATGGACATTATTTTAATGCAGCATTAATATTTATGTGTATGCTTATATGTAGTAGGAATGTATAATGTATATCTCATGTATTATGCTTTATTATATGTATATGTCTGTATTTGTGCATAGGTAAAATACTAGGCTGTATATATAGTGAAAGCATTGGCATATCTATTTTCTAGTTATATGTATTTTTTATATTATATATCTACATATTGATATTAATGTGTATGAGATTTTTGATGTGTGCATTGGATGCATTGTGTTGTGTTAAACAAATTGTATGTGTAAAAGTAATATTTCTTAGATTTTGCTAATAAAAGTTATTGTATTGATGTTGTAAAAATGTGTTATATGAGATATGTCTTCAGGTAGATTTTGGATGTTGTAGTGTGCAATCTAAGATAATAATGTACATGTCTTATAAAATAAAAATATCATCACACATATGTAACATGTGTACATCTGATTGCATAAAAACCTTTATAGAAGGAGTGCATGGTATGGTAGATGATACAATCTGTCTATATACAGAAGCATATTTTAAAATATACATTTATATATGTATTTGGTGGATATTATTTTGAAGCTTATATAGTAGGATACTGTAATATGCTATGTCTAATAACATTATGTCTACAGTAATACCATAATTCTTTCTAATATGCATTTGTACTTAGTACTTGTAACAATATAGCTCAGGAGTACATTCTACATATGCATTTGTACCATTGAGATCTAATATCCTGGATTTATTTGGGAATTTACAAGGTGTATATTTTGTGGTGAATCTACAGTATATTGCTCTGTTGTATGTAAATATGTAATATATATGCAATAATATACAGCATATGTATGTTCCATATATATATAACATAACTTTATTGATAAAAATGTGCAGAGCATGAATGTCATGTTCTAATAACATATGTCTATGTATTATGATGTTGTTGAATGTAATCAAAAATATTTTTTATGTACATGGTTGTATTTGTCCTTCTGTGTATATACATGTTCATGAAAATGGTCTACAAACATTGTTTGCTAACAACAGACATTGTCATTTATTATATATACACTTTTGCTAAATTTGCAAAAAGAGATATCTATGTCATTAATATGTATAATATGATGTTTTATGATGGTGTATTCTTCTTATCATGTGCTATGTATACAACATTGTAACAATGGTCAAAGGGTTTGCAGTATATTTCCTTATGAATGACTTTTATTCCTTCTTTATACAGTGGAAGATGTGATCATGAGGGTATTTCATACAGATATACCTTCATATACAACATTGTATATATTTACCATATTATAAGAATTCATTACAATCTATATGGCAGCTGTAATTAGATGTATTAAATGAAAATTTCAGTGCTATATAGAGGATATGTTGGCCTGTATACAATTGATGAAGGGTATTTTTTGCATGGAAATATAAACACTTTAAGTTTCATTATAAATAGGTCTCATGCAGCATCAATGTATGTTATTAGAATTTGTGTTAATAAAATATTCTGATGGAAATCAATATTCCAAGCATTAATGTGCCCCAATGTTCTATTGTCATTGAACATACAATTAAAGCGTACTGTTTGTATACATGCTAGTATTTTAAAATAATGTTATTCTGTACTCAGGATATCTGTTTGTAAAATATCTTACAGATGTGCATGTACTGAAGAATGATGTAAATTATATCTTGCATATGTAATACAAAATGCATTTGAAGCAGCACATCAAAGTATGTATTCATAGTGTATATGCTATCACCAGTAAAAATTCTTATATGTCAGGCTATTTTCTTTATAATGCTTTCTCTTATCAGATGGCTTTCATGTTTGTTGTCCCTTTTTTTTCAATTTCATATGTATGCCATAAATTTCATTGTGTCATGTGAAATAAATGTATACAAAGTACCAAATTCGTCATTTGCCTACATGCTTTTAAATATATATGCCTTACAAACAAGGCATAGTCAAAAATGTTATTTAGTCCAGTTTGCAGTAGTCATTGTATGCATTTTTGGTTGAGACATATTCAGTGAATGAAAATGCATTGGGGAAAAATGTTGCTTAAGGGGTTGTCACTGGAAATCTTGCATTCTGGTGGTTGTGCATATTACAGACTGTGAAATCCACTGGGGAGGTTTCATTTTGGTGCATGCATGTGACAGACTGCTGAAGTAATTTCAAACCAATTTCTTTTCTTCCTGTATAGTGTGTGTAGAGACAGAAACTTTTATATATATATATATACATATATACATACACATATACATAC